>NW_012101965.1:1268483-1302289 GCF_000951045.1 Mandrillus leucophaeus
TTAATAGTATGAAATAATATAAACTACCCAAGAATAAATGTAAGAAAAATGTGTAGGTCCTTGGTACAGAATTACTGAAGTTTTTATTAAAGAACTTTAAGGAGGCCCAAGTATATGGAGAGACACATACAGCTCAATAGAGAAACAGGTAAAAGACCTGAACAGTTATCTCATAGAAGAGCAAATGTGTATGGCTTATAAACATAGGAAAATACTCAAACTTGGTAGTAATCACGGAAACCTAACTTAAGACTATACCGAGCTACTCTGTTGCACCCACTAGCTTGACAACAATAATAAAGTTGGGTTCTACCTGATGTTGACAGAGGTGTGGGAAAGTGAAAAAAAGTCGTCACTGCTGGTGGGTATATAATTATTACAGTTATTTTGGAAAATAATTTGTTGTCACCTAGTAAAGTTAAATATTCACATTCCTTATTACTTAGAAATTCTACTTCCGGCCGGGTGCAGTGGCTCACGCCTGTAATGCCAGCACTTTGGGAGGCCGAGGCGGGTGGATCACAAGGTCAGGAGTTTGAGACCAGCCTGGCCAACGTGGTAAAACCCCATCTCTACTAAAAATACAAATTAGCTGAGCATGGTGGTGCACACCTGTAGTCCCAGCTACTTGGGAGGCTGAGGCAGGAGAATCACTTGAACCCAGGAGGTGGAGGTTGCACTGAGCTGACATCGCACCATTGCCCTCCAGCCTGGCAATAGAGCGAGACTCCATCTCAAAAAGGAAAGAAAGAAAGAAAGAAAGAAATTCTTCTTTCACTATAGACCTCAATGAATTATTTAATATGTACACCAGGAGGTGTGTGTATATAATTAGCAGCATTGTTGACTGGGGGAAAAAAATTCTTACTTCTTTAACAGTAGACAGGATAAAGTAGTTCTGGTATATTAATACCATAAAGCAGTGGATGTGAACAAACGATAGCTATTTCACACCAACATTGAAAATATATAGTGAGCAGAAAGCATGTTACAAAGGAATACATACAGTGTGATTTTATTTATATAAAGCACAAAAACAGGCAAAAGTAACAATGCTAGATCTCATATAGGGACACAAATCTATGATAAAACTATAAAGAAAAGCAAATCCAGGGATTGGAAACAGTGACTCATGACCGTGATCTCAGCACTTTGGGAGGTTGAGGTGGGAGGATCACTTGAGCCCAGGAGTTCAAGACCAACCGGGGCAACATAGGGAGACCCCATTGCTACTGGAAAAAAAAAAAAAAACATTAGCCATACATGGCAGCAGGTACCTGTGGTCCCAGTTACTTGGAAGGCTGAGGTGGGAGGATCGCTTGAGCCCAAGAGGCGGTCGAGGCTGCTGTGAGCCGTGATCACACCATTGAACTCTAGCCTGGGTGACAAGAACAAGACCTTGTCACACATACACACACACACACACAAAATAGAGCAAATCCAGAAAACTTAGTTACCCATGAGATGAGGGCAATGAGGGGAAAATAATGAGAAGAATACTAAAGGACTTCAAAAGAATAGCTTAGCAGTAGCTACAGAAGTGCTCACTTATTATGCTTTAAACTGTACCTAAATGTTAAATCCCCTCGTTATTTATTTTTATTTTATTTTATTTTTTGAGACAGGGTCTTACTCTATTGCCCAGGCTGGAGTGCAGTGTCTCAATCTCAGCTTACTGCAACCTTCACCTCCTTGGTTCAAGTGATTCTCCTGCCTCAGCAAGTAGCTGGGATTACAGACGTGTGCCACCCAGTCCAGCTAATTTTTTTTTTTTTTTTTTGAGACAGAGTCTCACGCTGTCACCCAGACTGGAGTGCAATGGCACGATCTCAGCTCACTGCAACCTCTGCCTCACAGGTTCAAGCAAATCTCCTGTCCCAGCCTCCCGAGTAGCTGGGACTACAGGGGCCTGCCACGACGCCTGGCTAATTTTTGTAGTTTTAGTAGAGACGGGGTTTCACCATGTTGCCCAGGCTGGTCTCAAACTCCTAAGCTCAAGCAATCAACCTGCCTTGGCCTCCCAAAGTGCTGGGATTACAGGTGTGAGCCACTGTACCTGGCCAAATCCCTCCTTTATATGTACAATTTTTTTTTGTTGTTGCCACAACTTGGTAAACTGAAGAAGAAGGGGACAGTTTGGAACTCATTCTCTTGGTGTTATGGCAGCAGCACCCAGCATCTGGTGGCAATAGTGGTGATGGGGCCAGGTGTGAGCTGGGTGTGAGGCTGCCTGGTTAACTCACCAGCACACCTGGAGATGTAACCTGGTCTGTGTTTCCATTGCTTGATCTTCTTTGGATTTGGCCTGTTTTCTAAGCCTAGTTCTTACATTAAAATTCTGCAAACTCCCAAACGGCCTTCCAAAAAATTGTCTTTTCTGCTTCAGTTTATCAGAGATGGTTGCTGCTGTTTACAATCAAGAAAAAATATAATTGCAATGGAGGGAAGTAAACAGTACTTACAGAAACATACAGGAGGGGCACCTAGCCCAGACTTGTGACTTGGGAGGCTCCCCACAAGTAGCAACATACAAGCCCTGACCTGAATGAAGAGTGGAAGAGAGCTCAGTGTTGGAAGAAGAGTATGAGGGTTCCAGGCTCCCCAGTGCCTCCCCTGCCACGTGGTTCTAGTTACACCAGGTTCCAGCCCTTCCTCTGCATTAAATACCTCTTTTCTTTAAATACCTAAGACAAGCCCTCCATTTTATTTTATCTCTTAGCAGCATTTGCTATAATGGACCACTCTTTCCTTGAAACCATGCTCCTTTATTAGATTCTACAAAGCCACATTTGCTTTGTTTTCTTTTTATTTGTCTGGTACTTTATTAGGCTTCATTTCTGGCTCTCTCTATTTGCTCAAACTCGAAAGATTAGATTAGTCTCACCAGTCAGTCCTAGCCCTCTTTTTTGCCTTTCTCACAGTCTCTCTCTTTCTCTTTCCCTCTCTCTGCCCTCTTCTTCTCTGTCTCCCCATCACTGCCCCAACACCCCATAAGTGATCAAATCCACCCTCAGAGCCTTTGAGGCTATCACTATGCTGATCATGCTCCAGGTCAGGTATCTCTTCCAGGTGCAAGTAGTTTCAAAGCCAAGAAGGAAGGAACCATGTCTATTTTGCTACATATGCAATACCTAACATGGTGCCTGGTACACAGTGGTTGCTCAATTAAAATATTCATGAATGACTGAGTGAACAATTATACGTACATTACTCCAGGTATCTAGAAACATCTATTTATATTCTTATTAGATCTTCTGTCTTATATTAAACCTTAAGTTTCCATTTGCTATGAAAAAAAGCTGTTTCTAACTTTTGGAAGCAGTTATACTTTTAGATAAAGAATTGTGTTTTGTTGGCAAATTCCAGTAGACCCATGGACCCAATAATTTATTCCTATTAGATGTTCTCTCTTATATTTTAACCTTTACTTTCCATTTACTGTGGAAAAAAATAAGCTATTTCTAATCTTTTTGAAGTAGGTATACTTTTAGATGAATTGCATGCAGTTTGACAGTAAATTCCGACAGACCCACAGATTCAATAATTTAGTGGTTGGAAGAAACGTGATTTTCTCTTGGAACTAAGTAGTGGATTCAAGAACCAAACAGAACCGGACTTCACCTCTCTCAATCTCAAATGGCTCTGACCAGTGGCTGGGTATAAAAGTCAGAGGGAAGTGGGAAAGAGAACTGGAATCAACACACATACCTGACCTGTAGGAACTTGGGTGAAACTGAAACAAGTAATGTCTACTCCTCTGATTAAAACTCTGATGTGTGGGGCTTAGACTCTAGGGTCCCTGCACATGGTGTAATAACCTGTGCACTCTAAATGGCGGGCTGAGCTCCTCTGGCTATGGGGTAGGATGGGTGCTGAAAGTCAAGAACTCTAATCCTGGGCCTGCTTTTCGGAGAAGAAACTTTTGGTCATAAGAGTAGAAGGAAATGAAAATTTCCTCTTGGTCAGTAAAGCTATCCGGGCATCTTCTCAACTGCTCTGATCCACTTTTGTCACACACAGAAATTTATTCTGCAAAAATGTTCTGTCTTAACCAACACTAAAGACATTTTTAAAGAACTTCAGGATGAGAAAGACTGAGTTTCTCCTCCTGTGATCAGTTATTTTTTTTTTTTTATTTGGGGAGGACAAATAAGTGTATTGTTTTATAAGTACAGACCATGCCCCTTAGAAGCTTAAGAGTTTAATGCACAAACAAAATAGAAGTGATTGGACAAACCATGTGTATTTTCCATCTTCACGCTGCTGATAAAGACACACCTGAGACTGGGGAATTTATAAAGAAAAAGAGGTTTAATGGACTCACAGTTCCACGTGGCTGGGGAAGCCTCACCATCGTGGTGGAAGGTGAAAGGCACATCTTACATGGCGGCAGGCAAGAGACAATGAGAGCCAAGCAAAAGGGGAAACCCCTTATAAAACCATCAGGTCTCATGAGACTTATTCACCACCATGAGAACAGTATGGGAGAAACTGCCCCCATGATTCAGTTATCTTCCACCAGGTCCCTCCCACAACACGTGGGAATATGGGAGCTACAATTTAAAATGAGATGTGGGTGGGGACACAGCCAAATCATATCACCATGTGTTTGAAGGAGAAAGAAATGCTGCTTGCTTTCATTGCTGGTAGATCCCTTGAGTCAGCTGCAGGGATTCCCAGAAAGGAACAGTTCCCTTTTCATCCTTACAATTGGACCAGGCTTTAATATTAAAGGGAAAAATATGCATCCAATTTAATATTTTGTCAAATAAGAAGAAAAATTAATTTGCCATAAATATTAATGTTCACTCTACAAGTAATCACCAATTTCAGAAGGTATTTTATTAAGTCTGTGCTTAGGAGCATTATAAATGGTGGCTATATTCTCAAGCAAACTCACAAAATCTCGTTTAATTTATCATGGGGCTGAAATATTCCTGAGTATAGTTTGTAGCATTTCCAGAAAGAAAGACCAGAGCATCACCACCTTATATGCTGAGTCCTAAGCCCTGAGACTCTTGAGTCCTGAGGCTCTTAGATTTCTGATGCTTTTGGCAATAGGGTGGAATGGGGTATAGGTGCCACTGGCCTGAGAGGTCTGAAAGCAAAGCAAGGAAGGAGGTGGAGGGCGCCCAGAGGATCCTGGTGATCTCCACAGCAATGGTAGGGAAGGGCTCCATGGATCCAGGTGTCAACGACAGAGGAAGGTTCCTGGAGAACAGGACATCAGTGATAGCTATGGGAGGACTTTGTGGGCAAGTGGCAATGGTCATTCATTTGTAAGTATTATTAAGCCAAGAGCTTATTAGTCAGGGGATGTTTGTACATATAACCATTTCTAAACATTTTATTCTAAGTATTTTATTATTTTATTTTGAGACAGGGTCTCACTTTTTCACCTAGGATGGAGTGTAGTAGCCTGATCTTGGCTCACTGCAGCCTCAACCTCCTAGGCTCAAGTGATCCTCCTACCTCAGCCTCCCAAGCAGTTGGAGCTACAGGCACATGCCATCATTCCTGGCTAATTTTATGTATTTTTTATAGAGATGAGATCTCACTATGTTGCCCAAGCTGGTCTTGAACTCTTGGGCTCAAGCAATCCTCCTGCCTCAGCCTCCCACCAAAGTGCTGGGATTACAGATGTGAGCCAGTGCACCTATCTGTCTAAGTATTTTAATTGAAAATGTTTTGTTAATTCATTCAACAGGTACCGTGTTAAGCCTTACAGATACAAAGATGAAAAGGCATATATGACCTTCAGAATCACCTGTGGAATATACACCACTTCTCTCAAATATCAGTATTTGACAGGGGTTGTAGAGCAGATACTAAGACTTGGAAGACTTAAGTAAGTGCCTGATTTGGAAGACTAAAAGAGTTCTAAATTTTTTATTCTGAAGTGATCCATAGATATTAAATACCACATGAAGAAATGACAATGTTGACATTTGTCATAAAAATTCAATTTCTAGACATTCTTATACAAAGTTATTCATGTCTTCATTTAGGTGAGCTCTTTTTTTCTATCTATACAAAGAGGATGATTAAAATATGAATCTTGGGATGAAAATTCTGATTGATTGGTAATTACAATTAAATTTTCTGTGATGTCCATAGCTTAATTTCAAAAATTAAAAGGTAATACACAATTTTATAATGTTTAGATTTTATAAAATATCAACTCTTCTACAGAAAATAATAAAATTAAAAGCAAATAACTGAAAAAGGAAATGACAAATTGAGAAAAACATTTGCAACATATATGAAAAAGGTGTATTATCCCTAGTAATGGGGTATTATATGAGAGGAAAAAGAGCAATGTCAAAGGAAATTGCACAATAGGAGGTACATATAAGAAATACAAATGGCCAATAATGAAAAGTGTTTAAGTTTCATGATCAAAACTGAACACATCATTCTCCTAAAAGTGGTCCTCTTCCAGAATACCCTGGGATTGTATCACCACAAGCCCTACAGCCAGGAATCTCGAAGTCTTCCTTGCCCCTGGTACCCAACGCTTCTCCAAGTCTTGTCTCCATAGGACTCACAAATCCATTCTCTTTTTAGCTTTGCTGACACCACCTTGATCTAAGCCAGCACCATCTTTCTCCTAGATGCTGTGGTAGCCTTGAAAGGAGGCTACCCACATCCACCCTGCCCCCGACTTAAACATTTTCCAACCTGAAACCAGGTGATTTTTTTCAAAATGTAGATTTTATTATGTGACTTTCTTGCTTAAAATATTTTAATGACTTCCATTGTTCTCCAGATAAAGATCAGAATCCTTCAACAGATATGGCCAGTGGAATATATGAATATGAACTTACCATGAATGACAAGGTCCTGAGTGATGTGGTGACTCCTCCCTCTCCGGCTCCATCACAGCACTGTGCTGGCCCTGGCTTGTCGCATACCGTCCATGTTGGCTTTCTTTCTGTTCCTAGAACATACACAGTGCCTTTGCATATGCTATTTCCTCTTTCTGAAATTCTCTCTATGCCTGCTCTAGCTCTCATCTATGCTCCCCTGATTAGCTGATGACTACATCACCCAGTCATCATTCTTTCAGGGAAGCTTTCCTTGACTTCTTAAGATCCCAACTAAGTTATCATGTCAATCTCTTGCTTATATACTCATTGTATTGACTCACTGTCATAACACTTATTACAGTTGTAAATTTATATTTATATTTATCTGTGACCTTTGATGTCTGTCTCCCTCACTAGAGTGTAAGCTTCTAGTAATCAAAAAAATACAAATTATAACAAATTTTCCCCCTTTGAGATTGTCAAAGATTAACAAAATTAATAACAATCTTTCTTTCTGGAAGGCAGTTTGCATGTTCTCTCTCTCTCTTAGGAATATAGCCAAACCAAATAATTTTGGAAACATCCAAAAATGTTCAATGTTCATTAATAGAAAACTGACTAAACAAATCATAGTACCTTCACACAACATGTTATTCGATGTGAGTAATGTCAATCTCTCTCTGTTGATATAGAAAGATCCCCATAATACATTTTAAGAAAGAGAAAGCCATGTAAAAATAGTCTGTACAATACGATGACATTTTGGGAAAAATATGTGTGTGCTCCACTTTCTATGGTGTATAGATACATAGGAAAAATCTGGAAGGAGAGTAACAAAATGTTAATGATGCTCATCTCTGGGTTGTGAAATTATGAATTATTTTTTACTTCCTTCTATGCAACTTAACCATCTGAAATATAATGCATATGCTTTATATTCATAATCAGAAAAGCACCTATTTTTTTAATACAAAAGTAAGACTAAAAATGTCAAATCTTTCCTTTTTATCAAATCTATCTATCTATCTATCTATCTTTTTTTTTTTTTTTTTTTTTGAGGCAGAATCTCTCTCTGTTGCCCAGGCTGGAGTGCAGCAGTATAATCTTGGCTCACTGCAACCTCTGCCTCCCAGGTTCAAGTGATTCTCATGCCTCAGCCTCTCGAGTAGCTGGGACTACAGGCACGTGCCACCACACCCAGTTAATTTTTGTATTTTTAGTAGAGATGGGGTTTCACCATTTTGGCTAGGTTGGTCTCAAACTCCTGACCTCAGGTGATCCACCCACCTCGGCCTCCCAAAGTTTTGGGATTAGAGACGTGAACCACTGTGACCGGCCTCAAATCTATATTAAATATTTTTCGTTTCACACAACTCCATCTGAACCTAATTTGGAAAGGAAATTGAGAGGTAACCTGCCTCCCAACACAGAAGAAAGCACCCTTATCCCTGGCAACTGGGAATGCAGTCTTTAGTCACACAGATGGAGATGCCCTACTTCTTTTGCACAGGACTCATTTTTTTTTTTTTTTTTGCAACTCTAATTGTTAGAATGTTCTTCTTCTTATTGAACCAAAATCTGTCTCCATACAACAGTGAAAATTTCTTCTGTTTATTCATCATAAGATTAATGCTTAGTATAATGCCTGCAGGATGGCAGGGACTTAAATACTTAATGAGTTATGAGTTCTTTAAGATAATTAAAATTTTACCCGATTTATTTCATGATTCAACAAATCCCCTCAGCTCCCTAAATTGTCTTAATTCAGTGGGGGTTCAAGATCAAAACACATCCAGTTTCTCCTACTCTGATGTTCTTTAGTCATGAATGTCCTTCTTTTTAAAAGACCCATAGCACTCTAGACATGGGTTGATTAGTAAGAGAAAAGACAGGCTATTATACTGTTTGTAAAATTAATACTGCCTAAAGTTTTATCACCTTTTAAAATAAGCATGCTATATTGTAAGCCCATATTAAGTATGGTAAATTAACACTCATTCAGAAATCTTCTTCCACAGAAGCTATTCCCCAGTAAAATCTCCTCCACTGTGACCTGATATAATTAATTTTTTAAAATTTTAAATTGACTTTATTGAGGTAAAATTTGCATATAATAAAATTCACTGATTTAATTGTACATTGAGTTCTGGCAAGTATATATAGTCAGTAGTCATGACCACAATCAAAATATGGAATAGATCAATTGCTGAAAAAGTTCTCTCATGCCCCTAGGCAGTCAATCCTTTTTCCTTTCCTTTATTCCTGAATCATTGTTAAAAAGACTGCCTTTTTTCTCCACTGAATGGCCTTGATACCTTTGTCAAATATCAATGAAGTATATTTGTTTTGGTCTATGTCAACCTGACTCGCTTAAGGAATGCCCAGATAGCTGGTAAAACATTATTTTTGGGTGTCTGTGCAGATGTTTCCAGAAGAGATTAGTGTCTGAATCAGTAGATGGGGTAGAGAAGATCTGCCCACGTCAATGTGTACAGGCATCATTCAATCTGTTGAAGGCCCAATAGAACAAAAAGGCAGAGAAAGGGGGAACTGTCTCCCTCTTTGTAAGCTGGGACAGCCATCTTCTCATGTCCTTGGACATCAGAGCTCCTCGTTCTTGGGCCTTTGAACTTTGGGACCAATGCCCCCATATCCCCAATTCTCAGGCCTTTGGGATTGGACTGGGAGTTACACAATCAATCAGCTCTGCTGGTTCTCAGGCCTTCAGAATTGGACCAAATTATACCACTAGATTTTCTAGTTCTTCAGCTTGCATACAGCATGTTATGGACTTCTTGGTCTCCGCAAACATGTCAACCAATTCCTATAATAAAATCTCCCTATAGTGAGATTCGATAGAGATAGACTATATCGGTTCTGTTTCTCTGGAGAACCCTAATATAATCTATTCCTGGATTCTGTAATCTGTTTTACTGATCTCTATAGTTATACTTATGTCAGTACTGTACTGTCTTGGTTACTGTAGCTTTGTAGTACTTATTAAAATCAGGTAAATAGTGTAAATCCTTTAACTTTGTCCTTTCATAAGAGTTGTTTTAGGTATTCTAGGCCCTTTACATTTCCATATAAATTCTAGGATTGGTTTGTCAATTTCAATTAAAAAGTTGTCCAGGGGTTTTTTTTTGGAGTTGTGTTGAATCTATAGGCAATCTTTCTTTTTTTTTTTTTCCTTTTTTTTTTTTTTTTAGATGGAGTTTCACTCTTGTTGCCCAGGCTGGAGTGCAATGGTGTGATCTTGGTTCACCGCAAACTCCGCCTCCCTGGTTCAAACGATTTTCCTACCTCAGCCTCCCGAGTAGCTGGGATTATAGGCATGTGCCACCACGCCTGGCTAATTGTGTATTTTTAGTAGAGACAGGGTGTTTCCATGTTGGTCAGGCTGATCTCGAACTCCTGACCTCAGGTGATCCACCTGTCTCGGCCTCCCAAAGTGCTGGGATTACAGGCCTGAGTCACTGCACCCGGCCCTGAATCTATAGACAATCTTTTGAAAAGTGAGTATTGCAACAATATTCAGTCATCTGATCATTACATGGTAAATATCACTATTCATTTTGGTCCTCTTTAATTTCTGTCAGCAATGTTTTGTTATTTTCAGTCTTGTATATGATATATTAAATATGTTTATATTTCATTTTTCGATGCTATTATAAACTGTCTTGTTTCTTAACTTCAATTTCCAATTGTGTGTTGCTAGCATGTAGAAATACAATTGATTTTTGTACATCTTACAGACTTAAGGTAGTCACTTATTAATTGTACTGGGGTTTTTTTTTGTAGATTTTTATGGTTTTCTATATAGATGTTTATGTCACCTACAATGAAAGATTGCAATGTACTTCTTCCTTTCCAAATATATGCCATTTATTCATCTATTTTACATAACTGAACTAGCTGAGAGTCCTAGTGCAATGTTGAATAGAAATGGCAAGAACAGACATCCTTGACTTTTTCCTCATCTTAAAAGGAGTATGTTTTGTCTTTCACCATTAAGTACGATGTTAATGAAAGCTTTTTGTAGATGGCCTTTATTGAGTTCTGTTCCTAATATTCTTAGGGTTTTCTCATAAATGGGCATTAAAAATTTTCCAATGCTTTTTCTACATCTATTAGAATGTTTATGTATTTCTTTTCTTTGGCCCTTTTAATGTGGAGAATTACACTGATTGACTTTCAAATGTTAAACCAATCTTGCATTCTTGGGATAAACCCCACTTTGTCATGATTTATTATCCTTTTTCTATATTGTCCAAGTCAATCTGCTAATAATTTAAGAATTTTTGTGTCTATATACTTAAAGGATGTTGATCTCTAATTTCCCCTTATAACGTCTTCTTTGGATTTGGTGTCAGGGTAATAATGGCTTCATAAAATGAGTTAAAAAGTGCTTCTTTCTCTTCTCTTTTCTAGAAAAGTCTGTGTAGAATTGGTATTACTTCTTTGTCAGATGTTTGATTAAATTTACCATTGAATTCATCTAGGCCTACACTTTGTGGAAAGGTTTTAAACTATAAATATAATTTCACTAATAAATAGAGTGCTATTCAGATTATTTCTCCTTGAGTGAGCTTTGGTAACATGTCTTTGAATAAATGTTATCTAAGTCACTCTATAGTACTTCATATAATTGATTTTTATAACAACTTAATTGAGATATGATTCACATACTAGATAATATATCTATTGAAAGTGTAAAATATGTTCAAGACCAGCCTGGGCAACACAGCAAGACCCCGACTCTACAAAAAATACAAAAATTAGCCGGGTATTGTTGTGCATACCTGTAGCCCCAGCTACTCAGGAGGCTAAGGTGGGAGGATCATGTGAGCCTGGAAGGTTGAGGCTGCAGTGAGCCGTGATTGCTCTACTGCACTCCAGCCTGAGCAATAGAGTGAGACTCTGTCTCAAAAAAAAAAAACAAAAAAAGAAAAAGAAAGAAAGAAAGAAAGAGAGAGAGAGTAAAATCTATTGTTTTTTAGTATATCCACAGAGTTATGCAGTCATCACTACAATCAATTAATATAATATTTTCAGCACCTCAAAAAGAAAATTTTTTAGGAGTTTCCCATATGCTTTAGCAATCACCATACATTTCCCCAAACCCCCAGGTCCACCAGTCTTTCTGTCCTTAGAGATTTGCCTTTTCTGGAAATTTCTCCTAAAAGAATCATACAATATGTAGTCTTTTGTGACAGACTTCTTTATCTAGCAGAATGTTTTAAAGGTCCATTCATGTTGTAGTATGCCTCAGCACTTCATTCCTTTTTATGACAAAATAATATTCCATTGTCAGGATATACTACATTTTATTTATCTATTATCAGTTGATAGACATTTGAGTTATTTCCACTTTTTGGCTACTTTGGATAATGTTGCTACAAACGTTAAGCATACAAGTTTTTGTTTTTATATATCTTAGGTATATATCTAGATATGGAATTGCTGGGTCATATGGTAACTATGTTTACCCTTTTAAGGAACTACCAAACTGTTTTCCTGAGTGGTGCATCATTTCACATTTCTACCAGCAGTATATGAGGGATCCAATTTCTCTACATCCTCATCAGCATTTGTTACCTGTCTTTTTATTATAGTAATCCTAGTGGTATAGAATGGTATCATATTGTGGTTTTGACTTGATTTCCCTAATAACTAAAGATGTTGAGCATTTCTTCATGTGCTTATTGGCCATTTGTATGTCTTCTTTGGAGACATTTGCCCGCTTATTATTGAGTTGTAAGAATTCTTTTTATATTTTAGATAAAAGTATGTTATCTAATATGAGTTTCAAATATTTTCTTCCATTCTGTGGGTCGTCTATCACTTCCTTGGGTGTTATAACTCATTTGGATCATAAATAGATGGATTTTAATTTCTCTCTGGCATTATATCCAGTGGATTTAACTGAGAGCTTCTTTATTTTGACATAATTTTGAATAAATTTCGTCATTTGACACACTTGTTCTTTCTAAGCTTTGTATCAACCATAGATTTTACTGAATAAAATATTAACAAGGCAAAGCTTTGTGGCATGTCATAAACATGTTCCTCCAGATTGACGTCAAACAATGGCCAGGCAACTAATGAAAACTAGGCCCTATAATAATGAGTCCGGCTTCATGATTTTTCCTGCTTCTTGGTATCCCCTAAGTTCAACCTGTGGATTCAGCTCCATTTATATGACAAAATTGGAGCAGAGATGGAGGCTGATGGAGAGGAACAGAGCTAGTTTGGATACTACATTGTAGGATCTTCTCGTTAGCACAGAGTCTATCACTTATCCCTTGATATCTTGCTTCACACCCTTCTGTTGCTTTCCATTATACTTAGGGTGAAGTCCTCACTCCCGAACATAACCTACAAGTCCTGCTGATTTGGCTCCTGCCTAATTCTTTGCATCTTGGGTCACTCATCGCCCCTCTCTCTCTACTTAGGCTGCACTATCCCCCTCTAGTTTTTCCAAGCCTCAAAGATTTTCATACACATACACTCCCCACACTCTTCCCATTTGAGATTAACTATCACTTTCTAATGAAGTTTACCCGACACACCCTTAGAATCATGTTCTTGTGTTATTCTCTCTCAGACCACCTTGTGCTTTTCCTTCCTAGTATGGATTACAGTTTGCAATTAAGTATTTCTTTTCATAATTACATTTCCCTTTCAGCAGATTGCAAGCTCCTTGCAAGAAGAGCTTGTATTTGTTTTGCCTTCCTATATCTCTACTGTCTATCCCAGCACCTGGCACAAAGGAGGTGTCTTATAAATATTTGTTGAATGAATACATTGTAGGAGACAAAAAACATGTATTCTCACCTCCTTGTGTTATCAGAAAGGAGAGGAAATTTTTACCCCACTTTCTAGAAGGGAGAAACATGGGCGGAACCCGCCCATCTTCTCTACTTCTTCCTCCTCCCTGTGGCAAGAGGAGGACCTAAGTGGTTAGTATATGTAGAAAAAGGGACTAGGTGTTTTGGCTCATCCTTTTATGGGCTTCTGTTTCTTTTGGAGCCAGTCCCTCTGCAGTACACATCCATTCTCTGTCCCTTCATATGTTAAGAACTTGTGAGAAGGTCCAAGGTGTCCAGCTGGTGATAGATATCAAGGGGGCCCACTGCTGCAGCTCATGTGAGCTACCTTCACCAACTCAGCCTCCATCACCATCAGTAATCAAGCCCATATTTCACTCTCTATCTGTCAGACCCCAGCATCCATTGCTCAATTATTTCCAAACTCAGAAAGGGATTCCAGTGAGAATGAGTGAGAAAAGTCCACAGGGAAGTTCAGCTGGAATTTGGGAGCAAGGAAGCATACTTTGAAAATGATGAACTGGCTGAGGGCGGTGGCTCACGCCTGTAATCCCAGTACTTTGGGAGGGCGAGGTGGGTGGATCATGAGGTCAAGAGATTGAGACCATCCTGGCCAACATTGTGAAACCCTTTCTCTACTAAAAATACAAAAATTAACTGAATGTGGTGGCGTGTGCCTATAGTCCCAGCTACTCGGGAGGCTGAGGCAGGAGAATCGCTTGAACCCTGGAGGCAGAGGTTGCAGTGAGCCGAGATCATGCCACTGCACTCCAGCCTGGTGACAGAGTGAGACTCTGTTTCAAAAAAAAAGAAAAGAAAGAAAGAAAGAAAATGATGAACTGTGTGGAATATACTTATTTCATAGAAAAGGCTTATAAGGCACAAAGATATTTGAAAAGTTTTTATGTTTACCTGATTAGTTACTTGAGAGTTGGGGTGAGAACCCAGGTATCCTCACTTTCTGAATCAGTGTTTTTACTCAGGCAAGTTTCATTATTGTCATCTCTCCGAAGTTGAATACACACAGGCCCAAAGTTTACACAAATTCTCCTTTGTGTGTCTGTCCTTCCTTCAAAAAATATTTGGGGAAGGAATGTTACAGCCACATATAAAAGACAGAAAAGCCTTTATGAAGTTACATGTATATTTCTCATGTATGTTTGAAATTATTTTAACATAAGTCTTTACAAATTCAATTCTGAAAAACATGACTTAGTTCACATCTACAAAAAATGATTAGAAAGTCCTCAAACTTGATCTGTTTATCCCATGAGTCATATAAAAATATGTCAAAATGAGCTATTGTAATGTCCTTATATAAAGTTAAATCAACTGTGATTTAGTGAACATTTTCATTCCACACATTAAAGTATCTTTTGCAGTCTTGAATAAAGTGCCGACGTACTGATTGATAGGTTAAAAGAAACTATATCCTAGTTCATTCCGTAAACCATAAAGCGCAACGTCTGCACAGACCCAGTGCTGTTGAGATGAGCGTCGTCTCTCTCTAAGCTTGCAGGGGTGTCTTCCTGCACCTGCCTCTCACTTCTTTCTCCACTGACCTCTCCCCTTTTTGACCCTTACACCTCATCTTCTCATGTCTCTGGTCATAGGCTCTGTGCCTCCGATTTCTGTCTGAATTCCCATAGATGGCCTGGGGATGCCCCTAGCAAATTCCCGGATCTTGTCCTCCAGGGGCTTCCTGTTAAGGGCTATTTGTTCCTGCCTCCCAAAATATAGGACTCCCGTGTTTATGAGGTTCCCCAAACCTTGGGCTCCCTTCCTCTGCTACTCTGTATTAGGCAGCGAGGGCTTTGTTATTAAGCTGTGTAGGGGAGGCCTTAGCCAACAGTTTATGCTTGAGTCGGTTGGGAGCTGGGGAAAGGAGAGCAGGTATCCACTGTGGGGTGGGTGGGGGGGTTGGAGTGGTGGGGTGGGGGGTTTGTTTAAAGACTCTTGGTGACTCAGGTTGGGAGGAGAATGGACAGTCTCACTGAGGCTTGTGCTGAGAATGTGGTGGTTTGAACAAAGAAAGACAGACCACTACGTTACCTGCCAAGGAAACAAGTCCAACAAATACCTCCATTCCTATGCTTTTACCAACCTTTGCCTTCCTGAGTAAGATAAAGCACTTGAGCTAATAGTAACCAATCTCTGCTCTCTGAGAGAGTCTTGGGAGTAAATGCGTTCGTGAGAATTGAGACCCTTCTTCTGCGAAAACAATCTGGAGAAGAGAGATCAATAAGAAACTGGACCTAATAATGCTTATTTCACAGAGTTATTGTGATGATTAAATGAAGTAGTGCATGGGAAGTACTTAGTAGAGTTAAATCCGTAATAAATGTTACTTCCATTCTGTATTGGTCCATTTTGTGTTCCCACAAAGGAATACCTGAGGCTGAGTAATTCATAAAGAAAAGAGGTTTACTTGGCCCATGGTTTTGCAGGCTGTGCAAGCATGGCACCAGCACCTGCTCCTGATGAGGCCTCAAGAAGCTTCCAATCATGATGGAAGGCAAAGGGGGAATATACATGTCATACGGTGAGATGGGGAGCAAAAGAGAGGGGAGGAAGTGCCAGGCTCTTTTAAACAACTAGCTCTTGCATGAAGTAATAGAGTGAGAACTCACTCACTCCTGTGAGGCATGCACCAAGACATTCATGAGGGATCCACCTCAACGACCCAAACACCTCCCACCAGGCCCCACCTCCAACACTGGGTACCACACTTCTTTATATTTTTAAAATTTTGTAGGTACATAATAGGTGTATATATTTATGAGGTACATAAGATATTTTGATATGGGCATAAAATGCATAATAATCAGATTAGGGTAAATGAGTGTGTCCATGACTTCAGGCATTTATCCTTTCTTTCTGTTAGAAACACTCCAATTATACTCTTGGAATCATTTTATTTTATTTTATTTATTTATTTTTTTGAGATGGAGTCTTGCTCTGTTGCCCAGGCTGGAGTGCAGTGGCACAATCTCGGCTCACTGTAAGCTCTGCCTCCCGGGTTCATGCCATTCTTCTGCCTCAGCCTCCTGAGTAGCTGGGAGTACAGGTGCCTGCTGCCACACCCCGCTAATTTTTTGTATTTTTTTTATTTTTTTTAGTAGAGATGGGGTTTCACTGTGTTGGCCAGGATGGTCTCGATCTCTTGACCTTGTGATCCGCCCACCTCGTCCTCCCAAAGTGTTAGGATTACAGGTGTGAGCCACCGCGCCCAGCTGGAGTCATTTTTAAATATACAATAAATTATTGTTGACTGTACTCACCCTGCCGTGCTGTCAAATGCTAGATCTTATTCATTCTATCTAATTACATTTTTGCACTTATTAACCATCTCTACAACCTCCTACCCCCAATACCCATTCCAGCCTTCTGTTCTCTGCTGGGAAAACTCTATATCCATATGCAGAAGATCATCCATGAGGTTGATTGTGTTAATTTTTAGCTCCCACAAGTAAGTGAGAACATGTGAAGTTTGTCTTTCCGTATCTGGTTTATTCCACTTAACATAATGACCTCCAGTTCCATCCATGTTGTTGCAAATGACAAGATCTTATTCTTTTTTATGGCTGAATAACACTTTATTGTGTTTATGTAATACATTTTCTTTATCCATACATCTGTTGATGGATACTTAGATTGCTTCCAAATCTTGGCTGTTGTGAAGAGCGCTATAATAAACATAAGAACACAGATATCTCTTTGATATATCGATTTCCTTTCTTTTGGGTATATATCTAGCTGTGGAATTGCTGGACCATATGATAGCTCTATTTTAGTTTTTTCAGGAACCTCCAAACTGTTCTCCATAGTGACTGTTCTAATTCATATTTTCATCAATAGTGTACAAGGAATCCCTTTTCTCCACATTTTCGCCAACATTTGTTATTGCCTGTCTTTTGGATAAAAATTTTAACTAGGGTGAGATAATATCTTATTGTAATTTTGATTTGCACTTCTCTGATGATTAATGATATTGACCACCTATTCGCCATGTGTATGTCTTCTTTTAAGAAATGTCTATTCAGATCTTTTGCCCATTTTAAACTGGATTTTTAGGGTTTTTTTCTATACAGTTGTTTGAGCTCTTTATATATGCTAGTTATTAATCCTTGTCAGATGGGTAGTTGGCAAACATTTTCTTCCATTCTATGGGTCGTCTCTTCACTTTGTTGATATTTTCATTTGCTGTACAGAAGTTTTTAAACTTGATATGATTCTATTTGTCTATTTTTGATTTCATTGCCTCCTGTGTGTATGGGGTATAACTCAAAAAATCTTTGCCCAGACCAATGTCCTGGAGAGTTTTCTCAATGTTTTCTTGTAGTAGTTTCATAGCTTGATATCTTAGATTTGTCTTTAATCCATTCGGATTTGATTTTTGTATATGGTCTAGTTTCATTCTTCTGCATATGGATATAGAGTTTTCCCAGCACCATTTACTGAAGAGACTCTCCCTTTTCTGACATATGTTTTTGGCATCTTTGTTGAAGATGAATTCACTGTAGATGTGTGGGTTTGTTTCTGGGTTCTCTATTCAGTCATTGGTCTATGTTTCTGTTTTAATGCCAGTATCATGCTGTTTTGGTATTGCTTTGTTGTATAATTTGAAGTCAGTTACTATCTAGTGGTATAAAACTCACTGGTAATAGTAAGTACACAGAAAAACACAGAATGTTACAATAGTGTAATTGTGGTATGCAAACTATTCATATATTGAGTAGAAAGGTTAAAGATGAACCAATCAAAAATAATAACTACAACAACATTTCAAGACATAGACAGCACAATAAGATATAAATAGATACACTATAAAGTTAAAAAGCATAGGATAAAGTTAAAGTATAGAGCTTTTATTAGATTTCTCTGTGTTTGTTTGTGCTATCAGTGGTAAGTTGTCATCAGTTTGAAATAATGGGTTATAAGTTATTATTTGGCAGCCTCATGGTAACATCAAATAAAAAATTACAACAGATACACACATACACACAAAGCAAGAAATTAAAAAACATCACCAGAGAAAATAACCTTCCGTAAAAGGAAGACAGGAAGGAAGGAAGGAAGGAAGGAAGGAAGGAAGGAAAGAAGGAATGAAGGAAGAAAGGAAGGAAGGAAGAAGGAAGACCACAAAACAACCAAAAAACAAATAACAAAATGGGAAGAAAAAGTTCTTATTTATCAATAATAACATTGAATGTTTATGTACAAAACTCTCCAATCGAAAGACAGAGAGGGTTGAATGGATTTAAAAAACCAAGACTCAACAATCTATTACCTACAAGAAACACATTTTGCCTATTAAGACATACATAGACTGAAAATAAAGGAATGGAAAAAGATATCCCATGCCAGTGAAACCCAAAAGAGAGGAGTAGTAGTTATACTTACATCAGACAAAATAGATTTCAAGACAAAAACTATTTAAAAAGACAAAAGATGGTCATTATATAATGATAACGGGGTTGATTCAGCAAGAGGATATAGCAATTCTAAATATATGTGCACCCAACACTGGAGCACCCACATATATAAAGCAACTGTTAAAGAGAAAGATAGACCCCCCCAATATAAAAATAACCACAGATTTCAACACCCTACTTTCATCATTGGACAGATCACCCCGACAGAAAATCAACAAAGAAACATCAGACTTAATTTGGACTGTAGACAAAATGGACCTAATAGATATTTACGGAATATTTCATTCAATGGCTGCAGAATACACATTCTTCTCCTCAGCATATGGATCATTCTGAAGAACAGACCATATGTTAGGCCATAAAACAATTCACAAAAATTGAAATTATGTCAACTATCTTCTCTGATCACAGTGGAATAAAACTAGAAATCAATAATGAGGAATTTTGGAAATTAAACGAACACATGGAAATTAAACAATATGCTCCTGAACGACCAGGGGGCCAATGAAGAAATTAAGAAGGAAATTTAAAATTATTGAAACCAAAGACAGTGGAAACACAATATACCAAAACCTATGGGATACAGTGAAAGCAGTACTAAGACGGAAGTTTATAACTATATGCACCTACATCAAAAAAGTAGAAAAACTTCAAATAAACAAACTAATGCTACATCTTAAAGAACTAGAAAAGCAAAAGCAAACCAAACCCAAAAGTAGAAAAATAAAGAAAATAATAAAGATCAGAGTACAAATAAACGAAATAGAAATGAAAACAATACAGAAAGTCAACAAAACAAAGGGTTTTTTTTAAAAGATAAATAAAATCAACAAAACTTTAACCAGACTAAGAAAAAAGGAGAGAGAATCCATGTAAATAAAATCAGAGATGAAAAAGGAAACATTACAACCAATATTACAGAAATTTAAAGGATCATTAGAGGCTACTATGAGCAATTAAACGTCAGTAAATTGGAAAACCTAGAAGTGGACAAATTCCTAGACACATACATCCTGTCAAGACTGAAACATGAAGAAATCCAAAACCTGAACAGATCAATAACAAGTAATAAGATCAAAGTCATAATAAAAAATGTCTCCCAGCAAAGAAAAGTCCAGGACCTGGTGGCTTTACTGCTGAATTTTACCAAAGATTTAAAGAACTAATACCAATCCTACTCAAACAATTTCAAAAAAAAATAGAGCAGGACCAGACGTGGTGGGCTGGGCATGGTAACTCATGCCTGTAATCCCAGCGCTTTGGGAGACTGAGGTGGGCGGATCACCTGAGGTCAGGAGTTGGAGACCAGCCTGGCCAAAAAACACAAAAATTAGCTGGGTATGGTGGGTCACACCTGTAATCCCAGCTACTCGGGAGGTTGAGGTAGGAGAACTGCTTGAACCCGAGAGGCAGAGGTTGCAGTGAGCCGAGATCTTGACGCTGCACTCCAGCATGGGAGACAGAGCAAGACTTCGTCTCAAAAAAAAAAAAAAAAAAAAAAAAAAAAGGGGAGGAGGGAGGAGGGAATACTTCCAAACTCATTCCAAGAGGCCAGAATTACCCTGATACCAAAATCAGACACGGACATATCAAAAAAAGAAAACTACAGGTCAATATCCCTGATGAACATGGATGCAAAAATCCTCAACAAAATATTAGCACACCAAATTCAATAACATATTTAAAAGATCATTCACCATGATCAAGTAGGATTTATCCCAGGAATGCAAGGATGATTAAACATTCACAAATCAATCAATATGATATTGATAGAAGGAAGGACAAAGACCATGTAATCATTTCAATTGATGCCGAAGAATCATTTGATAAAATTCAACATTCCTTCATGATAAAAACTCTCAAAATACTGGATATAGAATGAACATACCTCAGTACAATAAAAGCCATGTACCACAGACACACAGCTGGTATCGTACTGAATGGGGGAAATCAAAAGGCTTTCCTGTAAGAGCTGGAACACAACAAAGGACGTCCACTGATATGGTTTGGATCTGTGTTCCCACCAAATCTCTTGTTGAATCATAACCCTTAGTGTTGGGGGTGGGGCCTGGTGAAAGGTGATTGGGTCATGGGGGTGGATTTCTCATGAATGGTTTATCACCATCTTCTTGGTGCTGTTCTCATGACAGTGAGTGAGTTCTCATGAGATCTGGTCATTTAAAAGTGTTTGGCACCTCCCCAATCTCTCTCTTGCATCTGCTTTCACCATGTGATGTGCAAGCTCCCACTTTACCTTCTGCCATGATTGTAACTTTGCAGAGGCCTCCCTAGAAGCAGAAGCCAGTCTTATGCTTCCTATATAGCCTGCAGAACTGTGAGCTAATTAAACTTCTTTTCTTATAAATTACCCGGTCTCAAGTATTTCTTTGTAGCAATGCATGGATGGCTTAATACAGAAAATTGGTACCCCTGAGTGGGGCACTGCTATAAAGATACCTGAACACGTGGAAGCAGCTTTGGAAATAAGTAACTGGCAGACATTGGAAGAGTTTGGAGGGCTCAGAAGAAGACAGGAAGATGAGGGAAAGTTTCCAACTTCCTAGAGACTAGTTGAATGGTTGTGACCCAAATGCCAATAGGGATGTGGCCAGTGAAGTCCAGGCTGCCAAAGTCTTAGATGGAAACAAGGAACTTACTGGGAACTGGAGTAAAGGTCACTTTTGTTGTCTTGGCAAAGAACTTGGCTGCTGTATGTCCATGCCCTAGGGATCTGTGGAAGTCTGAACTTGAGAGTGATGACTTAGGGTATCTGGTGGAAGAGATGTCTAAGCAGCAAAGTGGCCTGGAATTGGGGACCCCCAGGAGCCTGCTTGGTGCTCTACCCCACTGTGGCCAAGCTGGTATCCAAGATGCAAGAGAAATTCCCCTTTAGTCTTCCATCTCCTTTTCTCAGGCAGAAGGAGTCTCTCCCTATAGCCACCACAGCGGGAAACGCACTGGGTCACATCTGAAATCAGCATGGCTCTGAGTCTCACCCAAGGCCCATGGCAAGTACTGCCTGGCTACACCTGCTGCTTATTCAGGGGCCAAGGGCTCTTTACTCAGCAGGTGAGAAATTCTGCCACGCTAGCTCCTTCCATTCAAGGCAGCAGGTTCCAGGGTTTGTCTAGAACTGTCATACGTGGGCCTCATGAGTCAGCCTGGCACCCTATCCTACTGCAGCTGAGCCAGTATCCAAGTTGCAAGACAAAGTCCTCTTTACTTTCCCCTCTCCTCACCTCAAATGGAAGGAAGGAGTCTCTCCCGGAGCTACAAGCTACACTGCCTGGAGTTGGGGAGGGGTGGTGTAAGCACTGCCTCAATAATCCTTGCTCGTGTCTCACTAGGTTGCATGACCTCCAAGTCCTCTGGCTCTAAGCCCAGCTTAGCACCTAGACTTGACCAGGAATTACAGTCCTTTTGGCCTAGACTTCCTTTCAGGTTTATTTATGACTCCAAAGCATATTAGCCTGTGGTGACAAGGCTTGCTGGAACTGAAGTTCTGGCGGCTTGGATGGGTGACTGCCCTCTGGCTAGGGCTGGTCTAAATAGCACCCTCCATCGGTGCCAGCTGACTTCTTCCTGATGTTGCTCTCCACGGTGACAGGGCAGTGCTGAGTTCCACTGCAGAGCCCCAAAACTACTGAGCTTTCCCTCCTCTAAGCACACAGATTCTCTGTCCACCCCACGTAGCCACTGCCAGGGAATGCGGCAGGGGTGGTGCTGGCAATTCAAGACTGACTTTCCTACCCTCTTCAGTGCCTCTTTCCTTGATATGAAGTTAAAACCAGGTACTATGATCAGTCACCTGAGTTTTGGTTCTTATGAAGGTGCTTTTTGTGTGGATAGTTGTTCAATTTGTTGTTTCTGCAGGGAGGACGATTGGTGAAGGCTTCTATCTGGCCATCTTGCTCCACCTCCTCTCTCGGGTGTCACATTTCAATGTGAGATTTGGAAAGACAAATATCCAAACCATGTCACATTTTATTTTTACCTCTCAAACTCAAAAAACATGCATGGATAGTCCAACTGCATTTTTTCTTCTGTATACATGTCTTTGTTCATGTTTGAGGACCTACTCAAAAGGTCCTGAAAGGCACAACTCTGTAAGTGCACAATGTTGCTGAGAATCCTAACTTAACATTTCTGATGGTGACACTGTTTCCCAGTTACCCATGTCTTTGAGTGCAACTGGGGAGAGGTGGTGGGGTGGGGGTGAGGGTGGTGATGTTTGTCTTTCCAGAATTTTGAGCTTGTGGGACAGGAATGTTATTAATAAATGTGGACCACAGGGTAAATTAGAGATTTACTAATCTCCTACACAGGAACATTATGTAGTGGGATTCCTAAACAAAGGGGACGATATGAACCATCTTTTAGGATAGTTTTCTCCCCATTAACGTAGCTTATATACCCAGTGTCCTGACCCCAAATTTATGTCCACCAGAACCTCAGAATATGATCTTATTTGGAAATGTGTCTTTGCAGACTAATTAGCTAAGCTGAAGTAATATGAAGTTAGGCCCACCCTAAATCCAATGACTGCTATCTTTATAAGAGAAAGGAGAGAGAGATTTGGAGACACACAGACACACACAGGGCAGAAGTCCATGTGATGATGGAGCAGAGATTGGAGCGATGCAGCCACTAGCCAAAGAATGTCTAAAATTCCTGGCAGTTACCAGAAGCCAGAAATATGCAAAGAAGTATTCTCCCCATAGCCCGCAGATGGCTCTGCCAACACCTTGATTTCAGACTTTCAGCCTTCAGTACTGTGAGGAATACATTTCTGTTATTTTAAGGCACCCAGTGCATGGAAGTTTGTTATGGCAGCCCTAGGGAACAAATATATTCATTTAGAAAGGAATTTGTATGTGTTATCGGATAGAAATGATTCCACTCTGGTGAGAATTCCCAGCTTTCTTTCTAACTTCTCATTGACTTCTCCCATTCCCAAGTCTCCAGAAAAGCCACTTTGCCTGGTTCCCAATGATAGGGCAACCAACTCGTCCCAGTTTTAGCACTAAAAGTCCTGTGTCCTGGGAATTCTTGAAGTTCCAGGCAAACCTGGATGTTTGGACACACACCTGAAAGGCCCTTCCTTATTACACAGCAGATGACTCCTTTCAAGTAGAAACTCCTCCTAGACGTGCTGTAGGTCCTGGGTAGGGAGTGGGGAGCTTAACTCCCTCAGGAGGATTCTCATTCCCTCTCCACAAGAGTCATGTGGAGTTCTTGATAAGATACACACCTAGACCCACACAGCCTGGTTGAACCAGGACATTTCCTGTCATGCCAGCACACCATTTGGAAGATAAATTTTATCCACCAGCAGCACATCACACACTGCAGGTGCAGAGTCTAGAAAGTTGTGGTTTTAATAAGCACCCAGATGATTCTTATTAGCAAAGTAAAACGTTAGCACAGAATCTACTATACCAGTATTTGACTTACCAGTATAGAGCAATGATTGTCCAAAGGAAGGGCATTTTCACTTGCCTAAGCAGGAACAGAGTGAATATGATGAAACTATGTCTTTAGTTAAATTCATTGTTCACAGTAGGATTTATTCTACTACAGTGGGATATGTTATTATTCCGATTATGCAAATCTGCAGAGTCAATATAAATCCCTTTCTTTCTGACAATTCCTTTTATCTCAAAACCCAGATTCCCAAAAAGTGAATGCAGTTGAAACTATTTACCCTTGTGTCATGAACGCTGCCATAACCATCACCCCTTAATTCACTTTCTGTTGTGCCTTAATGCTGAAGATGCCATGCACTTTTCAATGGAGTCATCTCTTAGTATCATATCAGCTTCAGGAAATATTTAGCCCAGGAAACAAATTATTCTGTTGTGTATGACCAGTTCACCTCGTAATTGGTACAGGAACCATAAATAATAATGAATTCTTAGCAGCATTTTTTAAATAAAAGAAGCATATACAGGAATTTTAAATCATTTTTATCTCTTAAATGTTTGTGAGCCATTCACCTGTCATTTAAAATTAGTGACCAGGGCAGATGGCAAAAAGTTAGGCATTAGGTAATATAATCATAAAACACCTCCTCCTCCCCAAAAAGCAGAAAACTTTAAATTGGAGACATTTCATGTATTGAAGGATTTTTTTCCCCTGCTGGAATATGTTGCAAGAAATTATGACATTAGATAAAAATGTATTTCCACATCAAGAAGTTCAAAAGATTAAGATGCTACTGAAATGTAAGTTAAAGGAATTCATGAATGTGTCAGGAAACATTACAGTAAAATTATTACTATAATTTGAGAAAGGCAGGCTCTGCAATAAAGTGAGATTCATTACAATGCTAACATTATTTTTCACACTTCTGACATATTTAGATAGAATTTTCATGCCAAGTCAAATAATTATGAAATTTAAAATTGCTTGAAAAAAATGTGTGGAATTGTATACTAATAAGGACTTAACTTTAGAGGACTATTTTGCTCTATTAAAGTGTTATGTCTTATAACTTCCAAGTTCTCAAGGTGTGCATGATAAAATTCCTGTAAAAGCTGAGGTAAAAGGAACATTGTAAATACTTAGTCAAAGCTGTCTTCCAGGAATTTTATAGTTTTGGGCTTTACATTTAAGTCTTTAATCCATCTTGAGTTGATTTTTGTATATGGTGTAAGGAAAGGGTCCAGCTTCACTCTTCAGCATATGGCTAGCCAGTTGTCCCAGCACCATTTATTGAATACGGAGTCTTTTCCCCATTGCTTGTTTTTGTCAGCTTTATCAAAGTTCATATGGCTGTAGGTTTGTGGCCTTATTTCTGGGCTCTCCATTCTGTTCCATTGGTCTATGTGCCTATTTTTGTACAGTACCACGCTGTTTTCATTACTGTAGCCCTGTAATATAGTTTGAAGTTGGATAATGTGATGCCTCTAGCTTTGTTCTTTTTGCTTATGATTGCCTGGGCTATTCAGGCTCTTTTATGGTTCCATATGAATTTAAAATAGTTTTTTTCTAGTTCTGTGAAGAATATCATTAGTAGTTTGACAGGAATAGCATTAAATCTGTAAATTGCTTTTGTTAGTATGGCCATTTTAATGCTATTGATTCTTCATATCCATAAACATGGGATGTTTTTCCATTTGTGTCTATCTCTTGTGATTTCTTTGAGTAGTGTTTTGTAATTCTCATCGTAGAGATCTTTTACCTCCCTAGTTAACTGTATTTCTAGGTATTTTATTCTTTTGTGACAATTGTGAATGGGATTGCTCTTCTGATTTGGCTCTCGGCTTGGCTGTTGTTGTTGTATAGGAATACTAGTGATTTTTGTACACTGATTTTGTATCCTGAAACTTGACTGAAGTTGTTTATCAGCTGAAGGAGCTTTGGGCCAAGACTAGGGGGGTTTCCAGATACAGAATCATATTGTCTGCAAATAGAGATAGTTTGACTTCCTCTCTTCCCATTTGGATGCCTTTGTTTCTTTCTCTTGCCTGATTGCTCTGGCTAGGACTTCCAATACTATGCTGAATAGGAATGGTAAGGGAGGGCATCCTTGTCTTGTGCTGGTTTGCAAAAGGAATGCTTCCAGCTTTTGCCCATTCAGTATAACTTTGGCTGTGGGTTTATCACAAATAGCTCTTATTATTTTGAGTTATGTTCCTTCAATATCTAGTTTATTGAGAGTTTTTAACATGAAGGGGATTTGAATGTTATTGAAAGACTTTTCTGCATCTATTGAGATAATCATGGGGTTTTTGTCTTTAGTTCTGTTTATAGGATGAATTGCATTTATTGATTTGCATATGTTGAACCAAACTTGCATCCCAGAGATTAAGCCTGTTTGATTGTGGTGGATTAGCTTTTTGATGTGCTGCTGGATTCAGCTTGCAAGTATTGTGTTGAGGATTTAGGCATCAATGTTCATCAAGGATATTGGCCTGACGTTTTTTGTTGTTGTTGTATCTCTGCCAGGTTTTGGTATCAGGATGATGCTGGCCTCAATGAGTTGGGGAGCTTCTGCACAGCAAAAGAAACTATCAACAGAGTAAACAGACAACCTACAGAATGGGAGAAAATACTTGCAAACTATGCATCGGACAAAGGTCTAATATTCAGCATCTTTAAGGTACTTAAACAAATTTACAAGAGAAAAACAAACAACCCCATTAAAAAGTGGGCAAGGGATATGAACAGATACTTTTCAAAAGAAAACATACATGTGGCCAACAAGCATATGAGAAAAAGCTCAATGTCACTGATCAATAGAGAAATGCAAATCAAAACCACAATAAGACACCATCTCATACCAGTCAGGATGGCTATTATTAAAAAGTCAAAAAATAACAGATGCTGGTGAGGTTGCGGAGAAAAGGGAACATTTTATACACTGTTGGTGGGAGTGTAAATTAGTTCAACCACTGTGGAAAGCAGTATGGCAACTCCTCAATGAGCTAAAAGCAGAATTACCATTTGACTCAGCAATCCCATTACTGGGTACATACCCAGATGAATATAAATCATTCTGCCATAAAGATACATGCATGCAAATGTTCAGTGCAGCACTATTTACAATAGCAAAGACATGGAATCAGCCTAAATGCCCATCAATGAAAGACTGGATAAAGAAAATGTGGCACATATATACCATGGAATGGTATCAGCCATAAAAAAGAACGAGATTATGTCTTTGTGGGAACATAGATGGAGCTGGAGGCTATTATCTTTAACAAACTAATTCAGGAACAGACAACTAAATACCACATGTTCTCACTTATATGTGGGAGCTAAATGATGAGAACTCATGAGCACGAAGAAGGAAACAACTGACCCTGGGGTCTACTTGAGGGTGGGAGTGGGAAGAGGGAGAGGGGCAGAAAAGGTAACTAATGGGTCTTGGGCGTAGTATCTGGGTGATAAAATAATCCATACAACAAACTTCCATGATATGAGTTTACAAACCTTCACATGTACCCCAGAACCTACAATAAAAGTTTTTTAAAAAATTGATACATTCGTCATAGAATATATAGAAAATACAGCTGAATTCAAAAGTGGAAATAAAAATTACCTGTAATTTACCTCCCATAAATAACCATGTTAACATATATCCTATATCTTTCCAGTCTTGTCTCATGCATCTAAAGATATATGCTTTGTTTTGAATTAAAAATAAACAAAACACCAAAACTTCCCCAGACAAAACTGAATGATACAATTAGGTAATGGTGGCAGAACAGATTTCCTGAAATAAGGGAAGGGGCAGGTAAGTTAATATTGCTCCCCACAGAATTGAGCAGAGATGATGGAGAGGGGTGGGGACAGCACAAGCTGGGTGCAGGGCGCACCGTGAGCCTCTCAGATGACATTTCTCTTGAGTTCAGTGGGGCTCAAAAGAGCATGTCTGGAGGTTCCCATTGTGTCCACAAGAGAAATAGGTGCTCTGATGTCAATCTTCTGGAGTAGTGCTGCCAGCTGTCTGTTGCAAAGTTTTGCATGCCCAGGACACAGGAGGCCCCTGGCCTGGCCTGGCTTTAGTGGAAGCTATCCTGGCCCTCCTCTGACTGTGCCCTCCCCACAGGGCAAGAAGTTCTTAGGCCAAGGGGACATGACCACCCAATGCCCTCACTGGTCCTCTCATGACCACACTGAGTACCCATGTCCCATAAATTCCCTACCTAACCAGCCCCAACTTTGGTCCATCCTCTCATGGTCCAAATGCTCTGCTGGTGTGTGCACCCCAAGTCCTCCATGGTAGCTAAGGGATGGCTATTTAGGGAATTTGGACAGAGCATGGTGTGTGAACTGGGGTGTGTACACCTGGGGTGTATGACATCCTGGCAGTGCAGAAAGGAGCGGGGGGAGGGAAACACTGGAGTGTTTTTGTTGTTGTTGCTGTATCTCTGACAGGTTTTGGTATCAGGATGATGCTGGCCTCAATGAGTTGGGAAGCTTCTGCACAGCAAAAGAAACTATCAACAGAGTAAACAGACAACCTACAGAATGGGAAAAAATATTTGCAAACTCTGCATCTGACAAAGGTCTAATATCCAGCAAGCTCCATGGTTTCTCAATTCAAACCTGACCTTTCAGGTTGTTAGGAGGTAGCTTTGTCAAGATAAGAGGATGCAACATATTTCATTTCTGTGTTTGCTGTCTTGACTCATAACTTTTAAATACTTAGACATATGGTACTTGGCCTCCATTCCTATTGTCAGCCCAGGCTCCACAAATGTTCAGGGACAGGTCTGTCTAGTGTCACATATTTTCTTCATCAACGAAATTTTTACTGTATACTGATTGTAATATAAACATGTAAGATAAAGAGGTGAATGTATGCATTTATCTAGAAAAGTCTTAGGAATCATCTCCACCATGTTTGCTCTGATTTTCTTGATACCTCGGGGGGAAGCTGTTTTTCAGGTTAAGATTACATGGATAATTGATTTCACTTTATATTCCAATTTTCATTTTTATAGCTGTTAGCTAGTTCAACTTCTGCATTTTACAGATAAGGAAAATTAATTCCAGAGAGAATGTATGCATTTATCTAGAAAAGTCTTAGGAATCATCTCCACCACATTTGCCCTGATTTTCTTGATATCTCAGAGGGAAGCTGTTTTTCAGGCTAAGATTACATAGATAATTTATTTCACTTTATACTCCATTTTTCATTTTTATAGCTCTCTGTTAGCTAGTTCAACTTCTGCATTTTACAGATGAGGAAAATTAATTCCAGAGAGACTTAGTACCTTCCAAAGTTGTATAATTAGTTGCAAAGTCAAGACCAAAACTCCAGTGTCTCCCAGTCTGAGTCCCTTTCCATAATGTTGGTTCAGAAATAACTTGAGAACCTGGGATATTGCTCTGA
Organism: Mandrillus leucophaeus; assembly: GCF_000951045.1. Taxonomy (NCBI): domain Eukaryota; kingdom Metazoa; phylum Chordata; class Mammalia; order Primates; family Cercopithecidae; genus Mandrillus; species Mandrillus leucophaeus. The sequence continues at coordinate 1,298,404 of NW_012101965.1, forward strand.
GATTCTGGGACAGGGCTAAATATGGTGCATAATCTGCATTTAAGGCAGCTGGTGTCATTAGATTCTCAGAGGGGCAATTGAATCCACTCTGTCATTGCTTACCTGACATACTGAGAGAGATTCCTTTCTCCACTTCTCTCCTCTTGGCTTATCTCTGCTGTCTAGTCTCCCTCTCTTTCTTCTCCCTGTCATTCCTTGGTTTCCAGTTCTTTCCTATGCAGAGAGATGCCCTGGAATGTCAGTGATTACACAAGCTGAGCACTGAGCAGTTTTCTCAGAAGTTGTTAAGCCTGTACTCATTCTAGTTCTGACGCACCATGGGTAACTGTTGCTCAGGTCCCAGACTTTCCCAAATATTCTGGCTGGGACTGTTTGATGACCAGTGCACCTGAAACCCAATTGGACTATATCCCAGATTGCATACGTGATCCAACACTTGGCTCCTGGTTTTTCAAGACACAGTATAGTCTTCAGCCCTGAATTTCTTCAGCGTCATTCTCTCTGACATTCTTTGCAGTTGGAATTGTCCTTCTCACTCAAAGTTACTTACATTATGCTCTGATTAATAAATTAACCTCAAACCAAGCCATCAAGGCAACTAACATAGAGCATGTGCTATTTCATAAGTTTTTAAACATCCTGAAAAATTAGAATAAAAATTTCATCCTTTTTAAAGCATGATCTCAAGAGACAGTGATGTTTAATTTAAAGAACACAGATTTTGCTGAATGGACCCAGCACAGATTCCTGGAAACCAACTCTTTGGATGAGAAATACCAAGCCTTGGTCCAAGGCTACCAAGACCTTGGACACGTTGTTTAACTTCTCTGATCCTCAGGTTTCTCTTATCTGCAATAGGGGAGATACAGTATCTGTCTCTCACGGTTTTTGGAAAGACTGCAGACAATGCATGAGAATTGCTTGCCACAATTACTGACCCCATGTGAACACTTAATAAATAGTAGCTGTCAATAAATATCCAATTCCTTGTATTTTGTAGTTCCTCAGGGAAAGTATGCAACAAACACTAAGTGTATTTGCTCAAAACCTTTATTTCTTTGAAGCTGAAGAAGAGTCGTAATCTGCCAGAACAAGTTGTTGCATCTTGACAGCCTAAGGAAATTCTTTTCTTGCAGCTACTGCAAGCTGTCTCCATGTCTCTTCTCAGTGCACCAATCCCATTCATGAAGATTCCACTTTCATACATTCCAAAAGCCCCGCCTCCTAATACCATCACATTAGGGGTTCAGAGTTAACATATGAATTTTGGGGAGACACAAACAGTTCATAGCACCAGCCTACCCCATAATTCTTTTTTCAGCTCTCCTCTGAATGTTCACTCAGTATATCTCCACTGGGCACTTAATATATACTTTTTAATGCTATTTGTTTTCATATATATTCCATTATGAACTGTCCTCCAAATTAGACTGAAAACTCAAAAGAAACAGAGGTGGGAGGGTCTGTATTCCTTTCTAGTTGCCACAAACCCCACTGATAAAGGGCTTGATTAACTCATGTAATTTTAAAAGAAACACTCCTTTAAATCTTTCAAAGTGTAAAAAGCTGATTCTCTTGTAATAGAATAACCATATTTAATTTGTGTGTTTTGCCATTTGAGATTTCAACTTTTAAAAAACATCTCTTAGGCCCGCTGGTGCTAACTATACACCAAGATCATATGTAGTAAATGTAAATTTCTATAAATGTAATAAATGAGATTCATATATTTATTAGATTTCTCAGATCAGAAATTTATTGCTGCTTTCCGAAACAAAAGCATTTGGTTTCACATATTGAATGTGTATATGCACAGTGCATATGCATGTATACAGAACACTAGAATGAGAAAAAGACTTAGAGCTTTTTTGCTTCATTTACAGGAATCTTCATCTGAGTCCAATTAATGAAAATGGTGACAACACTACAATAACAGACAAGAAATGTTATAATCTGCTAAGTTCATCTCCAGGGAAATGAAGCAGGATATTTGTCAAAAGACTTGAGGGTATCCTTGCATCCTACTTAATATTCTATGTGAGTTCTAAGAGTCAGCATAGCTCTTTCAACATTTTCTAATTGAACATTAATAAATTAATAAGCCTCCTGGCTGCTGCTCCACTTTGTCTCTCTGCATAAAAATGTCAGCTGACTCCCAACTGATGGAGGGATAGGTCTCACTGGCAGATGCAGATTTCCTGAATGAGTTTAGGAACCACTTTTTTTTTTTTTTAAAACAGAGGTGTTAGATATTATAGGATATGTATGTATTTTAGAATATTTTCCTCTTTCTTATTTTGAAAACTATGCATCTGACAAAGGTCTAATATCTAGCATCTGTAAGGAACTTAAAAAAATTTACAAGAAAAAACAAACAACCCCATTAAAAAGTGGGCAAAGGGATATGACATGCATGTGACCAATAAGTATATGAAAAGTAGCTCAACACCACCGATCATTAGAGCAATGCAAATTAAAACCACAATGAAATATCATCTCACACCAGACAGAATGGCTATTATGAAAAAGTCAAAAAATAACATGCTGACTAGGTTGTGGAGAAAAAGGAACGCTTTTACTCTGTTAGGAAGAATGTAAATTAGTTCAACCATTGTGGAAGACTGTGACGATTCCTAAAGACCTAAAGAAAGAAATACCATTTGACTCAGCAATCCCATTGCTGGGTGTATTAATTTGTTTTCATGCTGCTGATGAAGACATACCCAAGACTGGGCAATTTACAAAAGAAAGAGATTTAATGGACTTGCAGTTCCACATGGCTGGTTAGGCCTCATGGTCATGGTGGAAGGCAAGGAGGAGCAAATCACGTCTTACACGGATGGTGGCAGGCAAAGAGAGAGCTTGTGCAGGGAAACTCACATTTTAAAAACCATCAGATCTCCTGAGACTAATTCACTAGCACAAGAACAGCACAGAAAAGACTCACTCCCATGATTCAATTACCTCCCACCAGGTCCCTCCCCCAACATGTGGGAACTCAAGAAGAGATTTGGTAGGGACACCGCCAAACCATATCACTGGTATATACCCAAAGGAATATAAATCATTCTGTCATAAAGACACATGCACACATATGTTCATTGCAACACTATTCACACTAGCAAAAACATGGAATGAAGCTAAATGTCCATCAATGGTAGACTGGATAAAGAAAGTATGGCTCATATAGACCATGGAATACTGTGCAGCCATAAAAAGGAACAAGATCATGTCCTTTACAAGAACACAGATGGAATTGGAGGCTGTTTTCCTTAGCAAACTAATGCAGGAACAGAAAATCAAATACCGTATGTTCTCACTTATAAGTGGGAGCTAAGTGATGAGAACACACGGACACACAGAGGGAAGCAATACACACTGGGGTCTATCAGAGGGTGGAGCATGGAAGGAGGAAGAGGATCAGGAAAAACCACCAATGGGTACTAGGCTTAATACCTGGGTGATGAAATAATCTGCATAACAAACCCCCATGACATATGTTTAACTATGTAACAAACCTGCACATGTATCTGGAACTTGAAAATAAAAGTTTTAAAAAAAAGAAAACCAGAAAAAAAAAGAGAACATTTTTCTGATTCTCATCTCTATCCACATGGCAAACTTATTTATTATTTGGCAGTTCTATTTCTTTTTTTATTTTCTTTTTTTCTTCTTTTTTTTTGGAGATGGAGTCTTGCTCTGTTGCCCAGGCTGGAGTAGCTGGGACTACAGGTGCCTGACACCACACCTCACTAGTTTTTTGTATTTTTTAGTAGAGACAGGGTTTCACCGTTAACCAGGATGGTCTCGATCTCCTGACCTTGTGATCCACTCACCTTGGCCTCCCAAAGTGCTGGGATTACAGGCGTGAGCCACCGTGCCCGGC
>NW_012101965.1:1302339-1339327 GCF_000951045.1 Mandrillus leucophaeus
GTTAACCAGGATGGTCTCGATCTCCTGACCTTGTGATCCACTCACCTTGGCCTCCCAAAGTGCTGGGATTACAGGCGTGAGCCACCGTGCCCGGCCTATTGTCTTTTAAAAATTTTTGAGACAGAGTCTTGCTGTTACCCAGGCTGGAGTGCAGTGGTACAATTTTCTCTCACTACAACCCCCGCTTCCCAGGTTCAAGCGATTCTCCTGCCTCCACCTCCCAAGTAGCTGGGACTAGAGGTGCACGCCACCACACCTGGCTAATTATTTATTTATTTATTTATTTTATTTTTAGTACAGATGGCATTTCACCATGTTGGGGCTGGTTTCGAACTCCTGACCTCATGATCCACCTACCTCAGCCTCCCAAAGTGCTAAGATCAGTTCTATTTCTTGAAGGAATATTGAGCCTGGCAGTTGAAGTGGACACTGTAGAAATACAGAGGAGTGGAAACGTCTACTTTGAGGTGTTTTAGATCTGTTTGGGGATAAGACAAAGACCTGTGTACAGACAGGAGACAAGGCCAAGTAGTCTCTGAAAGGTTATTATGGGCTGGGCTGAGGTGGTCTCATTTGCAGGAAGGGACTCACTGAGAGATGCAAACATGTTTCTAAAGCTCCAAATGAAACAAAACGTCAATATCAGAAACAGACTGAAATGTGTGACTTTTAAATACAAAAAGCCCCACAAACATTGATGGCTCCTTCAACTTGTTCAAGAAAGAAGTCCAGGTAATTTTAAACACCACTCAGCTCAATGTGGGCCTGTGTTTTCTCATTCCCTTCCCCCTGTCGGTGAGGATATTTGTAAAAAGTATATTTTAAGGGCATGAATCATTTGGGCCTGAGCTGAATATTTAATGGAAATTTTCCAGGCTGAAACAACCCTGGGATGTACAACCAGCATTTTTGTGATAGACCCAGGAGCATAATAATAATTTTCATACTGTAATGAGAGAGAGAGAGAGTGCATATGTGTGAGAAAGAATGAGTAGTCTGGAATTGGTTTGGAGAGATAAGTAGAGTCTTAAAATATATACTGACAACTGGGTACGCTCCACAAATTTCAAATGTGTTCCAATAAATTTAAGAAAATGCACACTGAAATGGAAAGTTTTAGGAGTTAATTGCGCAGCTCTGTAAAGATCTGGGCATGTGGCCCGGTTCTGCCACTTACTAGCTGTGTTATCTAGGAAAACTCATTTAGCTTCCCCATGCCTCAGTTTCCTCATCTGTAACATAGAAGCAATAATTGTACAAACCTCATAGAGATGTTGTAAGGATAAGAGAAATTAATGTGTGATTAACACAGAGACTGACACATCACACTATATAAGGGCTGGTTGCCATTATTATTATTACCATAACTAATTGTGTGGTGGCTAGGTGCTGAGGCCTTAGAGCCAGAGAGTTGGTGTGGGCTCTAACACTGACCTGTTGAGTAGCCTTAAACAAGTAATTTCAATGATCTGTGGCTCTGTATCCTCATCTACAAAGTAGGTATAATCATTGTACCTACCTCACCAGGTGGATCTGAAATTAAAGAAATTAATACGTATCTTATACTTAGAATAGTGCCACGTGCCTTGAAGCATTCAATTAATGTTAGCCTTTGTTATTTCTAACTATATTTCTGGGCTCCAGATGACATTGTTTGAGCTCAGTGTTTCACTCTCCACTTACCCCAGTGACTTTCAAGCTTGGGACTGGTGTTGATATTTAACTATTACCAGGAGATAGTATATGTCTATACTGACAACTCATTAACTCCGTTTACTTGTTTGTTCCAAATGCTATGCTTAAGTCACAGCTTTTAGCTCAATTAAGAGAATATGACATCAGCGTGGTAGGTTGCACACATTGTGGCAAGCAGGTTGGAGTTTGAATCCCCCTATTTACTAAGCTAATTTACTTAGTCTCAGTGTTTTCTTCTGTAAAATGGGCCTGACAGCATCTAACTCACAGTTATGAGAATTCAAAAATATATTATTTGTACAGTAGCTTAGGGTGTTCTGAGAACATGGTTTTAAACAAATGCTTCTTGCTAAACAAATGCTCTTTGCTCCCACCCACTGAAAGGCTGTCAACAGTTCCTTTCGGAACGCTGCCAAACTGGTTCCAGGGAGGAGGTTAGAACCGGAATTTCATTAGAATTAAGTCACAGAGAAGAAATGCGTCTGAAACCACCCTTAACTTCTGGCTCTTAATAATTACGCTGATTTGGCCAGTTGTGGAGGCTCACGCCTGTAATCCCAGGGAGACTGAGGCTGAGCTCCCTTGAGCTCAGGAGTTCAAAAACAGCTCAGCCAACATGGAAAAACCCTGTCACTACAAAAAAATACAAAAATGAGCAGGACGTGATGGTGCACACCTGTAGTCCCAGCTACTCAGGAGGCTGAGAAGGGAGGATCACCTGAGCCCTGGGAGGTCAAGGCTGCAGTCACTGCAGTCAGCTGTGATTGCACCACTGCACTCCAGCCTGGGTAAGAAAGTGAGACCCTTGTCTCAAAAAAGAAAAAAAAAAAAATATGCTGACTGCTCCAGGCGCAAAAGTGACGTGCCTTTGTCTCTGCTCTCATAATCCCCAGACACGGCCCCAAGTTAGGACAGCCGAATGCGTAGTGAATGCTATGCTGAAATATGATGTGCTACTGCCATCTACTGTTCCAAAGAAATACTTCCTTCTCAATTTTGATTCTGAGAAGTTTTTCATTTATCTCTATTTCCACAGCATTTTAGAGCGATTCATTTCCTTATGGTTCATTTTTTAACTATCTCAACAGATAGATACTATGCTGAAGTTCAGAGAAGCCAAGTTTCACGAGTGGTTGTTGAGACAACCAATCATTTATTCACACATTCATCAAGCAATTATGTAACACCTGCATTATGACAGGTGCTGGGGGTATAAAGAAGAATAAGATGAGGTCCCTTTCCTCAAGAAGCCCACGGCCCAATAGGGACATAAAAGAGATGACTCAGAACAATGTGATTAGTCCACATGCTTCCAGGGTTTGGAAGCACTGGGGAGGAGCACGTAGTTACATTAGTTTGGAGGAGGTGGCAGAGGGCATAGGCCAGGATTTAGGGACGATTTCTTGGGGGATGTGGTCTGAAGCTGATCTTAAGAGATCAATAGGAAGTAAATAGGGAGGGGACTGGGAGGAAAGGTATTCCATAAATAGCATCAAGAGAAAAGCAGGAATAGTATCGTGTATCTGAGAAGTGAAAACAGTGGGAAGTGTAAGGCACGCAGAAGTGACAGGTGCAGCTGGAGAGGCGAACAGACACCAGATCATGGGGAAGGGGTGGGTTTCATACGTCACTTTCAGGAAGCTCAGACTTAATCAAAGACATGATGGAGAACCAGTGAGTGACGCATGGAGTGTCAGGGGCAGATTCACGTTTAGCTGATCCTTTTAGTGATCTTGTAGGAGGTGGGCTTAGGAGAGGGGGAGGGCTCAGTTAGGGGGCAGCTGCAGTAATAAAACAATGAGCCAGGGGAGGAGCATTGGGATGGAGCAGAGAGCCTGGATGGCAGAAATATTTAGGAGGTAGAGTAGGCAGCTCATTTCTAAATTACTAAATATAGAGTGACAGATAAAGAAAGCATCAAGGATGGTCTTGGAGTTTTAATGTTGGTGATCAAGATGATGGAGGTGCTGCAGAGGCTACAGAAAGAAGATGCTGGTTTAGGAGAAGAAAGAGCAATTTGAACTCTGTACTGAGTGAGGACCCAGGTGGTGCCATCTGGCTGGAAGTTGGTTATAAAATTTTGAAGCATAAAGGAAAGGTGTGATCTAAAGGTATATATTTGCAAGCCATGAGTACATAAGCAGGGGTTGAAATCACAAAAGTGGATGATGTAACACAAAGAAAATATTTAGAAGGACAAGCAGAGTGTGAAAATGTTTAGAAGGAATTCTAGGGAATATAATACTGGCAGGTGGTGAGACAGAGAGAGACTAGCGTGTTAAGGAGAAAGGGAAGGGATGGATGGAGAACCAGTGAGAAAGGAAAAAGAAAAAATCCCTGACAGCACTAGTTGGCTTGGAAAACCACAGCTGGGCTATAATAATCCTCTGCTGAACATAAATAGTTTCACACAATAGCAGCATTAGACAGGGTCACTCTGTAATTGTGATAGAGCAAGACCAAAACAAGATCATTCCCCAATCAGATCTCAACATGGGAAAAACAAAACACCAGGGACCCACAAAACAAGATACCCCTCTTCCAGGCATGAGATGACTCAGAATAAAACATCCACCTCTTGAGCCCTCATGAAGATCACCTAACATCAGCCTCAATCTCACCCCTCCTGTGTGAGGAGACATCCTAACCAAGACATCCCCAGAGTTCCCCATGGTGTGCAACATCCCTTGCTGCAACAAGTTAATAAGTTTAATTTTATTTGACTATTGGTGTGTTCTGGGTGGTCTTTGATCCGTGGGATTTATGTTTTATAGGATCCAAGAGAGCAGAGTTTTGTGGAGGAAGATATCAGAGTGTCTAGTACAACAAAGAGGAAAATGATATCTATTGAGTTTTGCAAATCTGAACTCACCAGTGACCTTTGTGATAGCAGGTTCAGTAGAATACAGGGAGCATAGGTCTCTCTGACAGATCCTCTATCACCCAACAGGGTGGGTGTAAAAGCTGCCAGCCTGTAGTAGGAGCCAGCATCCACTTGCCATATATCCTATTGAGAGACAGCCTTCAGTGCTCAGTGTCTGGGGCCCTGGCACCCTCAGCGATGTGCTCCTACTAGCTTAGAGAGCTCATTATGCATATTTCTTCCTAATTCTGTCCAGTGACATCAAATTGGTATTAGGTTGGTGCAAAATTAGTTGTGGGTTTTATCATTAAATGGAAAAAAACCTCAATAACTTTTGCACCAACCTAATAGCTTGAAATCAGCCACAATGACAATATTTATACCACGGAAATTGGTAATCAATGCTTTTCTCTTTTCTTCAGGAAGTTGTTAACTTTTTTTTTTTTTTCCCCGAGACAGAGTCTTTCTTTGTTACCCAGGCTGGAGTGCAGTGGCATGATCTCAGCTCACTGCAACCTCCACCTCCTGGGTTCCAGCAATTCTTCTGCCTCAGCCTCCTGAGTAGCTAAGATTACAAGCACCTGCCACCATGCCTGGCTAATTTTTTTATTTTTAGTAGAGACTGGTTTTCATCATATTGGCCAGGCTGGTCTCGAACTCCTGACCTGAGGTGATCCACCCGTCTCTGCCTCCCAAAGTGCTGGGATTACAGGTGTGAGCCACCGAACCCAGCCTGATGGTTAAACTTTCTCCATCTGTCCACTGAAAAGAAGAGAGATTACCGAAGGCTGAGGAAGGAACAGGAGGTGACAGAGTGGAGATAAGCAAAAGTTTGCATGAGCAGGGGAGAAGAGAGATCGGGTAAGGAAAAGCAGGGAGACACAGGCCAGCGGGAACTAGAACTCAGGTTGCCTGATGTTCTGCTCACGGCTTGTTCTGCATCGTGCACTGCTAGGAGGGAAACCGTGTCTTCTTAATGACAGACACCAAATGAAGTCAGTTACTCTGTGTGTGTATGCAGGGGTACATGTGTACACACATCTGTGTACATGTACACCCTTGTGTAGGGGAGGTTGAAAGAGAGACAGTGGAGTGGCTACAAGTAGGGCCTAGTCCATCTTATAGAACCACCTCTCACAGCAGTAGAAGGAGAAATGAAACCCTTGGGACGATACTATGACCATTTATTGTGAAATCAGCTGTTTGAATCATTGACCCTTTAAAAGATCAGCCTTCATGTGAACTGTTTTCCTGCAGAGTGTCTTTAGCTGTTTTAGAAACACAACTAAACCAAAATGCCTGTAGTTGTGTGTTAAAGTAGTTTTGTTAGGAAAGAATGCTACTGCTTTGTTTACTAGGACAGTTTGTACAGAATTGATGTTTACATTGACAGTTTTGTTTTTTGTTGTTGTTGTTTTTTTTTTAGACAGGGTCTCACTCTATTGCCCAGGTTGGAGTGTAGTGGTGAAATCTCAGCTCACTGCAACCTTAACCTCCTGGGGTCAAGCGACCCTCCCACCTCAGCCTCCCAAGTAGTATACACCACCACGCCTGGCTAGTTTTTGTGTTTTTTGTAGAGATGGGGTTTTGCCATGTTGCCCAGGCTGGTCTCAAACTTCTGGGCTCAAGCAATCTGTCTGCCTAATCCTCTCAAAGTACTGGGACTACAGGCATGAGTCACCACGTCCGCTGTCAGTCCATTATTTATGGAAAGACTTAATATTTTAAAAATGATTTTAACCTGAAACTGGTATTAGCATGTTGAATTTCCTCAAGACAGAATTTCAAGTCTTTTTATCCATGGGTCTTTATCTTGCTTTAGAGGAACCCCAGAATAAAGGAGAGCTACCTTTTACACACACACAATTGCCCTGAAGCAAGGAACTCCAGCAGTTTGTAGGATCTAACTCACTCTAAAAGAAGGGAACTGTGTAACTTCAAAAGTCATATTAATTTGTACAAAATAACTGGCTCTGCCATAAAAAAAAAAAGCGATGCTTTTATTTGGTATTCCAATGATATTTTTGCATTGTAAGTTATCACTGAATTGACAAATGATGGTAACAAAAACATGACAATATATTGTGTTACAGAGCACTGAATTGATTTGCCAGCAGTTTGCAATTTGGCTAAAGGTATTACCCTCCTTAGATTTGCATTTCTAAAAGTCTCCATAATTTAGAATGCTGAATTACAGGCTAGTTATGTTCACTGGTAAAGTCATTATCTGAAAAGAAAAATAAAACACCTTAAAAAATACAGCCATTCCCGCCGGGTGCGGTGGCTCACGCCTGTAATCCCAGCACTTTGGGAGGCCGAGGCGAGCAGATCACAAGGTCAGGAGATCGAGACCATCCTGGCTAACACGGTGAAACCCCGTCTCCACTAAAAATACAAAAAATTAGTCGGGCGTGGTGGCAGGCACCTGTAGTCCCAGCTACTCGGGAGGCTGAGGCAGGAGAATGGCGTGAATCCGGGAGGCGGAGCTTGCAGTGAGCCGAGATTGCGCCACTGCACTCCAGCCTGGGTGACAGAGCGAGACTCCGTCTCAAAACAAAACAAAACAAAAAATACAGCCATTCCCAAACCCATGCCTTCACCCAAGGTGGCCACTTAATCTGGAAAGTAGTCCCCTTCCTTTCTGTCTTGTGCAAGACTAAAGTCCCACCTCCCTAGAGAAGCTTTCTACTGCCTTCTGTGGCTCACTCTGGTTTCACAGGTGTTTATGTCCCAAAAATAGGAGTGTTGCCCAACAGCGAGAGTTGTCTGTGTGCAATGAAGTGTCAAGTAATGAACTATGAAGTCCTGGTCCTTTTTACAATACAATGGTATCAGTGACTTGTATGAGTATATATGGAAGACATGTCCACAAAATAAGCAGCAGCAATAAGGAGCAAATGTCCCAAAGGAACAAAGATTGATGGAGATCTGGCAGGCCAGCATCATGGTCATTCTAACGATGACATATGACAGGGATAAAAACAATTTTATCATAAGAAAAGCACTAATCTACAATATGAACTACACAAACAATCACATCTGCGAGGTTTTAGTTAAGCACAAGTTTACTATGATGGATATCTGTGTAGACCAACAAAAAAAAAAGTGCATACCTGGACTCTATTACTAGAGGTGTCATATCTGCTCTGAGGGACACAAAAGGTCTCTTTCTTCACCACTGCTGAAATCACACCCTGAGTGCTAGGTTTAATTCTGGGCACCACATATTATGAGTGAAATTAAAATCTAGGAGTTGTTCAGAGAAGAGCCAAGACATTGACAAAGAAACAGAAAAAATTAAAATAACAAGAGATGTTCAGCCAGCCAAAGAGAAGAAATGCCAGACATGAGTGATGGAGGAATGAAAGAAGGGTGAGTCTCCACTTAATGTTAGAAGACTTACTATTTGTCAATGATTTCAAGGGGAAAAAATCATAGGATATTATGCTGAGATAGAATAAGGATGACAATTTTAACAATAAGACCTTCTAAAAGGAAGAGTGCTCAGAGACCCTGTGAGTTATTTTGAGTCTAGACAGATTCTCACGTTCATTTGACAAGCGTTTCTCGGAATTTGATTATGTTCCAGGCACTGGGTGCTGTGCACTCAGTGGTGAGAGGTAACATATGACACTTTTGTCAACATCGAATTTACATTGCAGTGGGAGTGGATAAAAATTATTCAGAATAAATATATAATGAAAATTGTGAGAAAAGTTTGGAAGGAAAGACATACAGGACTTTGAGGATGTGTAACGGGAACTTAATCTACTTGGGGGCTTTCTGTGGAAGCGACATTTTGCTGAGGTCAAGGGGTCAGTAGGTGTTCATCAGGTCAGAGGAGCAGGACTGGGTGGGTGAGGTAGAAGAATCCTGGGTTGACGTTTACTGTGTCTTCATAGTCACAGTTAATTTACGTTTTCTGGATCATGGCTATGGTTCTAACTCAGGCTACGCTATTGTTAGGGACTCTCAGTGGTCCACAGCTATCACATGATCTCATCAATGTTCAATGTGACAAAATAAGGCCCAGCATCTTTGCCAAATGGTTGACAGTGGGAGTATTTGCCACATCCAGAGGAGACTGTCACTCCATATCCACTGGAGGGTACTTCACCCATGGACTCAACTGGACAGTCACAAGAGAACCATGTCAAAGGCCCAAAGGTCCTACAGAGATGCCCAGAACAGTGGCAGGGGGATCGTGTCACTGCAGCTTGGGAGATGACTAGGAGCAGTTTGGGTGTTTACAAGGACCAAAAGAAGGGAAGAAAGAAGGAGACTTTTGAATACATACATAAACTCTTACGAGTGCTTATTGTGATGAATAGCACTATCTCTGCTGTCAGACTGCCTAGGTTGAAGCCTGGCTTTGCCACTCCGTGACTGCATGGTCTTGGGCAAGTCACTTATTTGTGCCTCAATCCCTTGTGTAAATGAAGGAAATGCTGGTACGTACCTCATAAGGTGGATGTGAAATACCCACTGGGACATAGTAAAATCCGGCAGATGTTTGTTAGCTGCTATTAGTATTATTACTATTACTTTCTACCAATTTTTATTTTTAAAATTATATATATGTATTTTTGTTGGTAACAGATAACCCCAAGTTAGAAAAATAAAACCTTTTTCTTTATGGTGATAGTTTCATGGGTATGTACTTATCTTCAAATTTGTCAAGTTGTATATATTAAATATATACACTTTTTTGTATGTCAGTCAAGCCTCAATTTAAAAAAAGCTTTCTTTAGGTACAATTTACATTTTCACCAAGTGCTCAGTGCTCAGGCGTAATCCCTACATTATCCAGCAGGGGGAACTATCCAACTGCCTACTGTTTTCTATGAGCCATCATTTTATGAATATGGCTAGGATGAATGATTGCATTGTCTAAAATAACTTAGTCACTTACAGTTGGTATTCACCTATAGAATTTGCCCTTTAGAAACATGGAAATTCCCCTCTTTCAATCTTCTAAAGTGGAAAACCTGTATGAAAAATCATCATCATCAATCCTTACCATATACAGGCACTATCTTGAGCACTTTAGATGTATTTGCTCTTTTAACACTCATTAAAACACTGAAGTTAGCACTGTCTGTCTTACAGATGAGGAAACGGGGGCACAAAAAACTGAAGTAACCTGCCCAGTGTCACACAGCGAATATGAGAAAGCATTTAAACCTGAACCATCCGGTTCCACAGTCCACACCACATGCTGGGTAAGTTATTGTTGGAAACCCACCAGGGTCAATGTGGTCTCTTCCAGAAATTGTGAAGAGCTAATCTCCTTGTGTTCACCTCAGCATTGATGAGCTCTTTTTCTCAAGCCCATCGGAAATAGTTTCATTGAATAACAGAAAGAAATTATATATATCAAGTCCAAAATTATTCAGAGATATTAAGACGCCTGCGAACCTCTCATTTTGTCTGAAGCCACTTTGCTTCTGGTCAGTATTTGACTTATAAGAAAATTTTTTCTCACAAATATATTATACATAGCTAATTAAACAAATATCTTCATTACTTTTGAAAACCCTGAGAACATAAATATCACAATTTTCTTCACACAACTTCCATGATACAAAGTTAATTTTTGGCAGAACACCCTCTTGTGTTCTTTGAAAGTGAAAATATTTACCTGTAACAAAAATATAGGATGTGGTTTATGTAAAACTTGAATTATGTAAAATGAAGGCTGGGGAAATTATTTCATGTGTTTTCAGATACTTTATCCGTGCTTTTATTTATCCTCAAGAATTGCCAGAAAATGGTATAAGTCAAAATAGTATTCTGTTTCTATTGAGAATATCAAATTGGAATATAATTTTAAATATTTTTTAAGTAGTTCCCACTTTTATATTAAATTAACAGAAAACGTATTCAGAAGAAATCTTTGGAGGTACATGACCCCCATAAGATGTTTCAGTGATTTTCCCAAGGCCACCGAGATGCCTGACACTGAGAACTCCTTTGTTCTCAGCGGCACACCTGGCTGCCACCCCACCCTCCCTGCCACACCTGAAGAGTCAGGACGTTGACGGGAGCTAGCCCAGGACACCAAGGGGGGGATTCTAAATGCAGGTTGCATGCTGACGTATGATTTTTATTTGGAAAAACCTCAAAATAGTAAATGAAGATTAGAAAGAGTGCAGTTTAAACAGGTAGAGATTCGTGATAGGAAGTGGACTGCAGCAGAGGCGACATGAAATTATCTGGGGAAGCCAGATGAAGCCTTTCCGAAAGGAAGCGAGCATTTGTTAAATTACATGTTCATTCATCAAATTCACTGAGCTTCCCTTGAGATCAGACACAGTGCTGGACACTAGGGATACACAGATAAATTCAGCATAGCCTCCGCTTTCCAAAAGCTGGCAACCCAGCAGGAAAGAACAGCATGCAAAGAGGTAAGAGTACCCGGGGAGCCAAGGTCCAAGGTGCAAAGGTGGAGCCTAGGAGAAAGGGATCACCTGTGTCAGCAGGGGTCAGGGACGGGCTCCTGGGTTTGGGACGGGCTTCTGGGTTTGGGTGCACGCGTCCAAAGGAGTGCAGCCTTTATCCACAGGTGCAATTAGAACACCCATCTCACACTGCTGAAAACTCAAATATGGCATTGCTGACCACCGCGCCACGATGCGACATCAGGCGTCAGATATTAGGCTGGCGCTGTGCAGATAAACAGGTGTATATGTTGGTGCGCCAGGAAGACAAAACACGCGCCTGGAGAGGACCAGGCGAGCGGGACTGGAGGCTCGGGGGACGCGTGGGACCCTCGGGCCGCCTTCCGCCGCCGCCCGGTGTCACCCCAGCCCCGCCTGTTTACCAGCGGCCCCGCCCGCCCCGGCCGGGCCGGCAGGTCGGGGCGGGCGCGCTCTGAGTCACCGGAATCTAGGTGGGGCCGCCCGGAGCGGCGTCCTCGGGAGCCGCCTCCCTGCGGCCTCTTCACTTTTGTGGCGGCGCCCGCGCTCTCAGGCCACTCTCCGCTGCCGCCCGTCCCGCGCGCTCTTCCGCCCGCTCCACTCCGCTCGCTCCACTCCGCTCGGCCCCGCGCCGTCCGTCAACATGATCCGCTGCGGCCTGGCCTGCGAGCGCTGCCGCTGGATCCTGCCCCTGCTCCTACTCAGCGCCATCGCCTTCGACATCATCGCGCTGGCCGGCCGCGGCTGGTTGCAGTCGAGCGACCACATCCAGACGTCCTCGCTGTGGTGGAAATGTTCCCAAGAGGGTGGCGGCAGCGGGTCCTACGAGGAGGGCTGTCAGAGCCTCATGGAGTACGGTGAGTGCCAGCCCGCCGCCGCCGCCTCCAGGAAGCCCTCGGGGCTGCGGCCTGCAAAAGCCGCAGCGCGTGGTGGGCCCTCACAGGGTCAGGGGGAGCCGGTGCCTTTCAGAATGCCTGTTTAGGGCGAGCTGGGGCTCATGCATCCGACCTGAACCAAATGCAGCAGCGGTAGCTTTGGGTGGTTAGCACCAAGCTCAGAAACAGAAAAAAAAAAAAAAAAAAAGAAAGAAAGAAATGGCCCTAGTTCAAACTGTATAGTTTTTTTTTTTCCTGGGTTTTATCAGTTACGTACGAAAGATTATTTCAAGCATTGCAAGTTTAGATGAGTAAATCTAATGAACAAAGTTTCTTGGAGACCTGAAATTTCTCTTCCTCCTGTTTCTTCTTATGATTAAAATATAAATATTGAAATAACGTGCCTCCCCTAATATCAGTGGATTTGTTCAACTTGATATAGCTGAAAAAAACGTTCCCATTAAAAAAAAACCCCTTCAGGCAGTTTTAACAGTTAACGATTTCAATAGCTACTTCAGTCTTTTTTACCGGTCTGGCTAGTTCTTGTTAGCTCTTGTTCTAGGGAGTGTCCTTTGGCTTAAGCATGGCATTGCTGTTTAGAAAACTTAATTATTTTAATCTGATTTGAAATCTAAAAAGCAAACACATTCCCTACACCCGCGAAGTGAAGCAGAGTTGGCAAATTTAATGTACCTGGGGTGTGCCATTTTCCCAGCATGGAGGAAGCTCCCTGCTTGCCTTGCTGATAGTCAGGATTGGAGCGTGGTTCTTGTTTGAAAAGGCATTTTCTTTCCCAGTGGGAAGCCCCCTCTCCTTGCCTAGGGGTGGACGGGAATCACAGCTGGGGTCTACTGTGATTAGCAATGTGTGTGGGAGAGATGGGGGGCTGTGAGAGCCTAATAAAACCTTAAAGCCAAATGGGCTTTACCTACTGGGTTTAATAGTTTTAAACAGAGAAAGCAATCTACCCTGCCTGTTTTCAATTCTTACTATTATCATTTACTTGATTCTTTCTTTGAAGTGGCCCAGGGCTTCCAACCCAATCCTGTTTATTTGTGTTTCTGGGGTACTATATCAGCAGCCTAGTGCCCTTTCTTTTGTGTAATCCTTTGGACGTCCTCATGATGAACTTCCCCCACAGAAGCAAGCATGGTCCCCATTAGCCGGGTAATAAAATGTAAACACTGCAGAAAATTCCAGCTTTCCTTGCAGTTTGTGTGTTTTCTTCTCTGAAAACCCATACAAACAGTGCGCCAGTTCAGGTCTGTATCATCTCCCAGTCTTTTAGGTTTTTAAAGGGAATTCATTGTTTTTTGAAATAATGTACCTCTATCTTCTAGTTAAAATGCATCTGAACTCAGTCTTGTAGGGGACCTAACAGATCTGCGTTTGTGTTTTTAAACATACTTTGATAATTATACCCTACTCCAAAGACTAATGCAGACCCAAAGTATACGCAGTAGTCCTCCACATATAAAGTAAGGTTAGTGTGCCTTCGACTGCGGGGGCGGATATTGGCAGAACTATGATCAGTGCTACTGCCGGGACATGATTTGACCTGCAAAGCTCTGGCTGTGACCACAGCCCTCTTGTGAAACATGCACAATGCCATTTTTATTTTTCTTGGCTTGCAGGATGAGCTCACCTTTTTAGGGTGTGGCTGTTCCACCTTAGACTGATACATTGCTTTGTATATGGAAGGCAGTAAGCAGGTCTTTTTTTCTTAGTTTGGTTGAATTTTTAATTAGAAGTCTAAATGTTAATTTTTTTCATTGTAAAGAAAACACTAACCAGTGTATAGTTTATAATTCAGTTTGACATAGAAATTGGTCCTTAGAAAAGCTCGATTTTCTAAGTGGATCTTGAAATAATGCAGCATGACTGATTTTCGTAAATGGTAGTAGCTTTAACAACTCAATTTAATTATTCCTGCTACCTTTGCAAAGGTAATTAAGTGCCAGTAATGCATTATACACACACACGGCTCTTGCTGAAGATCTAGAATCAAATCATGAATCTGGGATCTGCTGTCATGAGGTGATTGTGGGAAGAAGACAGCAGATACGGAGCTACCCCTGGCTGTTTTAGTCAAAGATGAGTTTAAGTGTTTGTTATACTTCTGTGCTCATCGCCACATGCACATTGGCTAGTTTGGCCTCACAATTGTAGAAGCTGTGTATAACGACACTGTAAGGTGATTATCTAGGAGTCTATGAACTCTAGATTTTCAGATAGCCTCAGTAAGGCCTTACTGAAAACCATATATTTACATGAGCTTGTACTTTATCTAAAACGAAGTAAGCAGTTTACACACACTCCCACATATGCACAAACACACAGTATCTTGTGCAACAAGGAATAAGGTTGATGGCTCTGATTAAAATGAGATCTCCGTTTAGAGAACTGAGTGTGTACATCCACTTTGAAAAACTTCATATGTACTAGGCAATAAATATTTTGATTTACCGTTGTAACTATTAAGAAAGTCTTTTTATTACGAACTGTTTCAGCACCTCTCTTATTAGATGATGTTCATAACAGTATGTTCATTTTGGTAGTAAAGACACAGGTTATTCCTGGCAAATATTGACAATAATCCTAATGAGTATGGATGTTTTTATAAAGATAAATCCTTAGAACTATATGAAAAGCAGAATGTTATATTTTTCACTGTTACTGACAGTTTAAGAATTTCAGATGACCAAATCACCTCATTTTTCCTTGTGAATGAGCCAAATTATTTGCTGAATACTTTCTTTGACATGATAGTACCAGCTAAATTAACACCCAGCTTAAAACATTATTTGATTTCTTAAAAAATCATGGTTTATATTTGTCAAAACAGGAAAAGAAAATCTATGGATTAATGATTGAAATCATTCAAATTTCACCTATAAATAAAATGTGAAATTTAAATGTATGTTCACTCACACTAGTTTTGCACCGCTGGCACCTTCTTTTCCAGTTTTTAAGAAAGAATACATCAGGAGGATATTTTCGGCCTCAGCTGTGTAGATTTCAAATCGCAGGCAAGCTCCAGCTTGTTCAAGTGGAGAATAATGGCGATAAGTTTGTGCACCAGAGTGAAACAGGCAGTCAGTGAGGATTGACGAGTATTTGCCTTGAATCCAAACTGGGAAGTACAAAGCCTCCGTTGTTGTTGTTGTTGTTGTTGTTGTTTTTTAACCAAAGCCACCCTTTGCATACTGCAAACGCATCGATATTTTGTTTGTTTTTAACATGAAATCACTGTTGGACAAGTCAAAGAATCAGTATTACATGAAATAGTTTTAGGTCAGTTAGCCCTGTGGCTCTCAAATGCACAATAAATAAGAAAAGTAAGTACAAGTCAATAGTTTACATTAGTCTAAATTCCTCTTAAAGCAGGGGCCCCCAACCCTGAGACCACAGACCGTTACTTCCACTGATTCTACATTATGGTGAGTTGTGTAATTATTTCATTATATATAATACAGTGTAATAATACTAGAAATAAAGTGTATAATAAAGGTAATACCCTTGAATCATCCCAAAACCACACCCCAACCCCAGTCTGTGGAAAAATTTTCTTCCATGAAACTGGTCCCTGGTGCCAAAAAGGTTGGAGACTGCGACTGAAAGGACTTCATTTTGAGATCATGCCCTTGTGGTTTTTTCAGTGGGAACTGGGTAGTGAAAGGTATTAAACTGTTCCTGGCTGGGTGCGGTGGCTCACGCCTGTAATCCTAGCACTCAGGGAGGCCGAGGCGGGCAGATCACTTAAGGTCAGGAGTTAGAAACCAGCCTGGTCAACATGGTGAAACCCTGTCTCTACTAGAAATACAAAAAATTAGCCGGGCGTGGTGGCGGGCGCCTGTAGTCCAGCTACTCAGGAGGCTGAGGCAGGAGAATGGCATGAACCTGGGAGGCGGAGTTTGGAGTGAGCCGAGATTGCGCCACTGCACTCCAGCCTGGGGCACAGAGTGAGACTCCGTCTCAAAACAAAAATACAAAAAAAATTCAAAAAAATCAGCCGGGCGTGGTGGCGGGCGCCTGTAATTCCAGCTACTCGGGAGGCTGAGGCAGGAGAATTGCTTGAACCCGAGAGGCGGAGGCTGCAGTAAGCCAAGATCATGCCACTACACTCCAGCCTCGGCAACAGAGCGAGACTCTGTCTCAAAAACAAAACAAAACAAAAAACTGTTCCTAATTTATGAAATTAGGCATTAGCAGACAGATTACTCTTTGCATGAGCATGTATGCATTCAAGTCCTTACACAGCAAAAAATAAAAAGTTGGCTACTCTATTGATTTAATAATTTTTAAAAGTACGTATGATTTATAAAATCTAGAATGTTTAGGACCCAGTAATCTAGTCCAGGCCATTCATTCCACATGTGCCTCTCTCAGCAGTAGCCACCGTAGACAGCCTCAGTTTTTCTCAGTGTCCCCTAACTTGTGTTTGTCCTGTAAAGGGATACAGACTACTGGGATATTATAATTAGAAGGGAATTAAAGTACACCAGATTCAAGCTTTCACCAAAGCCCGCACCCATCCATAGCACCCGTGACTAAGCTTTGTCCCTTATTCAACAACTTAGTTCTGTTCTCTGGATGATAGTTTGTTTCCAAGTACTTCTCTTAAACTGACAGAGCTGTGTAATTCCTACTTTCCAGTCTTCTTTCATTGACAGATGTTCAAATATTTGAGGATAGATCCCAGGTTCACTGCTAGTTATCTTGTCTTTAGATTGACTTTTCCTGTTTTCACCCCATCCTGTATAGAATGACTTCTCCTCTTGTTGATTAGATAAATCGTCTGAAAGAAGGTTATTAAGGGTTAAAGTAACAGAGAGCAATGGAGTAGTCAGGTTCATGAGACCACGCAGAGCATGTAAAGAATCTCACACCAGCTGTGGAATGCTCTCCCATGTATTCTCCCTGCCATCTCTCTGTTGAGCCATTTAACTGCCTTCCTGAACTTCTGCAGAATGGTGTCTATTTATGTATTTTTTGGGGGGCCTATTATGAGTTGTCCTCTAGAGTTTTGCTGCTCAAAGTGTCGCAAACCAGTGCAGCAGAATTATCTGGGTGGTTGTTGGACGTCCAGTGTCTTGTGCTGGCCTAGGAATCGGAATCTGCATTTTAACTACTTCCCGGAGGAGGTAAGCACTTTTAAGTTTCAGAAGCACTGGCCAAATCACTGCAGATTACCTCCTCATTGAATATGCAAAACTATATTTTTGAATACATCATTCTCCCATGCTTACATTTAGTTGTAGGCAGGATCTTTTTTATTTCTTGAACTGTGGTTTTATCCAGTTTTCAGTTCCGCCTATGTTTGGCTTAAAGAGCGTTATAGAAACAGTATGAAGAATCTGACAAAATCTTGGATGATACAGAATCTTTGGTATTATTGACAGATGAATCCTGTATTCTGGAAAGGGACTGGACTCTGGCTGGGTGCCACATTAGTGTCATAAGGACATCGAGTAAGAGGGTAGGCCACGTTTAAAACTACTGAAGAATGCAGCAGATTCATGAAGAGGACAACTACCTTTAGGGGGAAAATTAGTGATCGTCTCCAAAGTATTACCAACAATTTAAAAAGTATTAATGACGTTCTTCTTGTCTCAAAATAAAAGTTTATTTTATTTTCTCAAGCTTCAGTTTATCATTTCTAGCTTGACCTTTTTTTTGAGACAGAGTCTCCCTCTATTGCTCAGGCTGGAGTGCAGTGGCGCGATCTTGGCTCGCTGCAACCTCCGCCTCCCAGATGCAAGCGATTCTCATGCCTCAGCCTCCTGAGTAGCTGGGATTACAGGCGTGTGCCACCACACCCAGTTAATTTTTGTATTTTTAGTAGAGATGGGGGTTTCACCATGTTGGCCAGGCTGGTCTCGAACTCCCGACCTCACGTGACCTGTCTCGGCCTTCTGAAGTGCTGGGCTTACAGGCATGAGCCACCACGGCTGGCCTATTTCTAGCTTGACATTTAAGGTATTTATTTATTTTTGCTTTTTTGCTCTTATTAGTTGATCTTGTTAGTTATCTTTTTTGCTCTTATTAGTTGATCTTACTAGCCTTGTAACATTTTGGGTTTTTTGTATGTAATTTCTGGAAAACAATATAGCATGCTTTCTCATACAAAAAACTTAGAAACACTTCCTAGGAAAAACTCAGTTTTGTCGGTGACGTTAAAACACGTTGGTTTCCATGTTTTTGATTTGATGTTGAATCTTTGCAAGGGCTAGGAAACTTTGATAAGCTATTGTTCATCTAATGAATATCACTTAAATTTTAATGCTGTTGGTTTCTTTGATTACATGAACTTTTCCAAGTGGCACTTGGAAAATAAAGTTAGGACACCAAATTGGTCTTCCCTTAAGAAAATAAAACAAACAAACAAAACTTTCCTACACAGAAATGCAGCATCTATTTACCTGGAGTACTGAATGCTTTTGTGGTCTTAATCCAGAGAATGACAGTTGACAATGAGAATCCTTTCTACTCTCTCCCATACACTTACACACACACACACAAATTTGGTATATAAAATAGTAATGAAAGACAAACTTATGTTCATATTAGATAAAGATGAATAGTCTCTCTTTGAAAAACTAAGGACCATCTATTGAATCATGAAAGAACTTTAGGACAAGTTCTAAAAATTGATGTTTTCCAGTGGGGTTGGTAAATAGGATAGAATTTAGACTGTGATATAATATAAAAATATAAACAGCTCCTAAAGGGTTTGGTCAGTTTGTCGATAGTAGGCTCATTCTGGGTAACTGAGTGAGACCATAGCTACCTAGGGCATAAAGTGATTAACTTTTCAAAATGTAGGTCATGGAGAATACCCAGGTTCTAAGTGTCTGCATCTGAAAAGCCTCTTCTCAGACAGAACGGTGGGCTGGAAGGACCCTGCTCAGACCTGGTATGGTCTAAATGGTCATTGACATGAGAAGGCAGATTACTTTACTTGAAGACGTCTGTTATTCATCAGTCAGGATCTTTAGAACTGTGCCAAGATTTCTGTCTTAAATGATAGTTAAGTGATTCAATGTGGGTGTTTCCGTGATGCAAGGAGCAGGTTTTACACGTTCTATTTCCAAGGCAGTCTTTCTCAAGACAAAATGTTGTTTAATTTTCCATTTTGATTTTCTTTAGACTCAGCACTTTAAATAAGCAAGACATTAACTGAATTGTTTTAAGATAGCATGGGAAAAGTTCTTAAAATATTCCTATATGTACATTCACGTCTTGGCTTTAGGTTAGGTGAATTGGCTTGCCATTTCTTTGGTTTAATTCCCTCCAAGCACTGGAAACTAAGCATAAATTATACTTCAGCTGTAATGTTAGAGGAAGTATAATAGTAATAATCTTTTTATGTTAATTTTCCTCAAATAAGTAAAATTGTTAATATTACTCTTTACAGAAATATCATACATAATTTATTTGGCTAGATTTTTCAAACCTTTATCTGTGATTGTAAAAGTTTAGTTATTGAAATACGTTCCTTGTTAGGACGTTTTGCCTGTTTTTATTGAAAATTCTGCCATGCAATGATTTTTATTATGTTTGCATTATTTCACATGCATATATAGATATGTTTCCTTTCATTGCAGTTTCAAACTTGTGAACTCATAAAATTAAAATAATGTTTTTGCTTATTTGATTTAACTATTGGGCTTAATTGAACTTAATGATTACCAGTGGCCATTTAAAAAAATCTAAAGAAATGAAACTATAATTGACAGTGGGTCACATACTTAAAGTTATGCGAACCTTTTTGATAGTGCTGCATGTGTTTTAATAAGGACTTTAATCATCTAAGTTGTTCTCAAACTTTATGGATATAAGAAACACTAATAAAATGCAGATTCTTGGGTACTACCACTCAAGCTCTGATTCCGTAGGTCTGGAGGGAGGCACAGGAATGAGTATCATTTTAAGGAGCACTACTGCTTATTTTGCCTTTGTGGTCTATGGGCTGTACTTAGAGAGGTCTGATTAATTAATATTCTTTCCAAAGCATGGTCCCTCTTCTCTTAAAACTTATCTTGAAGAATGAGGCAAAAGTGAGAAAAGAGGCTTACTAAGTTTAACATTTGGGCTTTATTCCTTTCTATTTTAAAATAAAATGTTCCCATTTTAACCTTCTCTCTCAAATCTCTCAGTGGTCTGACAGGAAGAGCTAGAAGATTTGGAGGAAAGTAATAAAAATTGTCCATATAAAACTAGGCCAAATCAGGTACAGTCTCAGCCCCATCCTGACCTAATTTGTGTGAAAACAGTGTTTCTAGGACAGAAAAATGTTTTATCTCCTTAATAATCTATTGTGCCCCAGTCATTCATGAATCTAGAGGAAGACCTGGAAGGTGCATGGGAGTTGGAGAAGGGCATGTGGAGCCTTAGCTCAGGTTTGTCTCTAACAGATGAAGAGAGAAAAATGCATCCGATGACTGAGGAACAATCTTTATGGGATAGTGCAGAAGCTCGCAAATGTAGAAGAAAATAAAGACATGAGGTACTGGAGAAAAGTCACAGGGACACAGGAGGAATGTTTGGAGTAGTGAGGGCTGGGGAGTTAGTCACTGATACTACAGGAGTGTGCTTCCTCGCCATCATCTTGAAACAGGCGTTTGTAGCCTTGGTTAACAGATGCAGAGACTGAAGTATGGCCAACGGGGCAGAGGCAGGGTCCAAATGAGGTCCAGCAGCTCCAACACCCTTGCTCTTTCTGCCAGCCTCCATCTTCATTTCACCTTGACCAGTCAATCGACGTAGAATTAAAGGAGGACAAATACTGTCAGCTGTGCTGTGTTACAGAGTAAGAGTAATGTCAAGGCGGAGGACATGTGACTCATGACTCTCCTTTTCAAATGTAGTGAAGGCTAATAGGTTAAGAGTGCACAATCTTCCACGAGCAAATGAATGCATAGACTAAAGTGGTATATTCATACCATAGAATATTAATCAGCCATTGAAAAGAATGAAGTATTGATTGATGCTATAACGTGATGAACTGCATCATACCACACTCAGTGAAAGAAGCCAGTCACAAAAGGCCACGTAGTATATGATATTCCATTTATATGAAAGGTCCCAAATTGGCAAACGTATAGACACAGAAAGTAGATTTGTGGTTGTGAGAAGCTGGAGGAAGAGGGGATGGAGGGTGACTGCTAATGGGCACAGGGTTTCTTTCTGGGGCGATGAAAATGTTCTGGATTGTTAGTGGAGATGGTTGCATAACGCTGTGAATACAGTAAAAACCACTGGATTATACACTTTAAAAGGGCGAACTTTGTAGTGTGTAAATTATTTTTTAAAAGTCATGTTTTAGATTCAAACAGGCTGAAATCAAACTCTGTCTAAACCATTGACTAGCTGTGTGGCTATGGTCAGGCTATTTGAACTCTAAGTATATCCTTCATTTCTAAAATAGAAACAATAGCAGTGTGCACCTTAAGAAGTTATTATGAGATTTACACTACTCAGGTAACGGGGGCACTAAAATCTCCACCATCATACAATTCATCCCTGTAACCAAAAACCACTTGTACCCCAAAAACTACTGAAATTAAAAAATATATATATATATAAATAAAAATAAAATGGAAAAAAAAGTTGTTGTGAGGATTCAGTGAGCTCATGCATGTCCTGAATGTTATTAGGTATTACCACTAGAGGCAAGGTTGTGTGTGAAGAGGTTTTAACAATGAGGGTGGGTTGAACAATAGGTGTTGTTGACTAGAATCATTCGTGTGGATATCATGGATCTCTGTATTTCCTCAGTGCAGAATAGAATGACCCAGGGCTGGAGGTGCCTATGTATGTCTTCAAACCTAGAACTTGATTGCCATCAAATCCTGATTCTTTTTTAGGGCAAAGATAAATCATTAAAATCTATTGTAAAATACATTTTGAATACTTAAGAGATTAAAATTTAGGCAGAAATTTAGGAAAGTGGTTTGCTCCCAAGCTTGTTATAAGATCTTGTTATAAGCTAGTTATAAGCTTGTTATAAGATCAGAACTACTTCTCCACACTTAAATTGTTTTATTTAACACCTCTGCCTAGTCATAAATATATTTTTTCAATGATTATTTTCGTATGGAACCAAACATTAATATGAAACAAAGATCCCTTAAAGATATTTACAAACATTTCCTAGAGTTTATAATCTGGATTATTCAGTACCAAAAATGTTGTTTATTATGATCATGTTGTGTTAGAACTTGGGTGAACCTTGTACCCATTATGTGGCAAACTTATCACACGAGAAACAGATTAATGAAGTTTGAGTTTAATTTCAGAGATGTAAACTTTTGCCAAAAACTGAGGGGGAAAAGACATTTCTTAGTCTCAGTATATTAACGTCCTACATATGAATTGCCTGTTCTTCCCTTAAAATATGGAGATGCTTAAGTATTGTCAAAAGAAAAACTGTCCTTCCATCCAAATACAACTAGTAGGGGAAAAAAGCCAAAAACTATATTGATACTACGATAAGTAATTTTTAAACTTGGTATGTCTGTCTTGTTAATTGCTGTTTCTTTTTTTCTTGCAGCATGGGGTAGAGCAGCGGCTGCCATGCTCTTCTGTGGCTTCATCATCCTGGTGATCTGTTTCATCCTCTCCTTCTTCGCCCTCTGTGGACCCCAGATGCTTGTCTTCCTAAGAGTGATTGGAGGTCTCCTTGCCTTGGCTGGTAAGATTGTGTGTCAGCAATTCTTCATTTATGCCTTCAGTGGGCATCAACTCAGTAACGGTCAATTCCACAAAGAAGACCCATGACTGTTACAGTGTCTAGTCTGTTCTTAGAAAATGTATCACTAGGGTAGAAGTAACGGAGGAGAGAAGTGTTTCAAGATCTGCGTCCCTTTCCTCCTGTAGTTCATGCAGTGTTCTGTACTCCCCATCCAAGTGACAAGGGTTGTCACTCTACACGCCCCTCTCTCTCTTAGGGGGCCCTATCCACTGACTCCTCTACCCAAGAAACTAGGCCATGTCAGCCTTGGAAAAGCAGTGCTCTCCATTGTGGTCCCCAGCCCAGGCCTACTGTGAGCCCCCTGCCGAGGGGACCTGAACGCCCCTGAACTATTTCACTTGTTGAAAGAGTCTCGTGATCTTATGATGTGGGGCATGAAATGGTGCTCTGCCGTGGGAGGGAAGACCCTGGGAGGGGCCGGAACGGGAATCTGCAGCATAGTGCCTGTGTGGGGAGATAGTGGTCCAGACACGGGTGATGTGAGGAAATTTAGTTATTCACGTATGCAGGGCCCAGCGTGAACACTTACTGATGGAGTACAAGAACTAGGATTTTAGGAGGAGAATTATTGGAAATTGTAGTCAGGTATGTGGCACTAAGGAAATCTGTAAAGGGCAGGACCCTAGCCACAGAGTTAGATTCAGAAGTAAAACTGGACTTCCCGAGCAGGGAAGAAAGAGAAGGTGTTGATAGCGGCAAAGCGAGGCCACAGGTCATTTCTTACCAGTTTAGGCTTACGGGACCAAAGCAGACATTCAAGCTACAGACCCGAGGTACAAATACAAAGTGAGCAGATGGTCTTGGAAACAGGTCGGAAGCCTTATGACTCGAAGGGGTCTGTATGATCATGCATGAACCAGGAGGAAGGCCATTTTGTGCTGGTTCCCTGAGCTTAGGAGAGTTAAGTTCATAGAGCTGTGGGCAGCACAGCTGAGGTAGGAGGAGTGCCTCAGAAAACCAGCTGGTCCATACACAGCCCTGCTCTCTTCACGGCACATCTGATAGTTTCTCTTCATTAAAAATAAAGTTCTTAATCTTCATATTTTCAAAGTTTGCTTTTTGAATATTATTTTAAAATCAGAAGTGACTTGGAATCACAAAACATATAAAGAACCTGGTTGGTGTCCACTTTCATTTCTACTTGGTTATTTTTATAGTTCAAATTTATGAGACCCTAGCAAGGAAACACACTTGATGTATCTTCCTTTCACATGTCTTAGAAAACTCCATAGATGCCAGTTTAAATCACCATTAGAAATAACACACTAAGACCAGGCGTGGTGGCTCATGCCTATAATCCCAGCACTTTGGGAAGCCGAGGCAGGCAGATTACTTGAGGTCAGGAGTTCGAGACCAGCCTGGCCAATATGGTGAAACCCCATCTCTACTAAAAATACAAAAATTAGCTGGGCTTGGTGGTGCGCACCTATAATCCCAGCTACATGGGAGGCTGAGGCAGGAGAATCACTTGAACCTGGGAGGTGGAGGTTGCAGTGAGCCGAGATGCATCGCTGCACTCCAACCTGGGTGACAGAGTGAGACTCCATCTCAAAAAAAAATAAAAATAAATAAATAAATAAATATCACACTAAGACATTAATGTTAGTTGAAAAAATCCTAGTAAATACTATATGACCCGGCATTCTGCTCCTAAGTATATATCCAAAAGAATTAAAAACAAGAACTTGAAGATACTTGTAACCCATGTTCATAGCAACACTATTCACAACAGCCAAAAGGTGGAAACAACCAGTGTCCATCAGCAGATGCACGGACAAACAGAGTGTGTGTATACATACAGTGGAATATTATTCAGCCATAAAAAGGAATGAAATTTTGATATACGCTACAACATGATGGACCTTGAAAACATGCCAAGCGAAATAAGCCAGGCACAGACTGAGGACAAATATATTATTCCATTTACATGAGCTACCTGGAATAGGCAAATTTACAGAGACAGGGAGCAGAATAAAAGTTACTCCCTGCGGGGAGGGAAGAATGGGGAGTTATTTTTAAAGAGATACTGAGTCTATGTATGGATGAAAAAGTTTTGGGTATAGACAGTGGTAATGGTTACACAACGTTGTGAATTTATTTAATGCCACTAAATTGTACACTTACAGTGAACAGTTGAAAGTGCAAATGATAAATGTTATGTATATTTTACCAGAATAAAAAAAAAATCCTAGTAAAACTCTTATCCATTGCTTTCTTGTAGCATTAAAACAAAAATCTAGCAGTGGGCATCCACAGTGACAGGGTAGCAGAGTTACTGTTGTAAAGAAAATTAGTTCAGTGAGCTTCAACAGATTTATAGCTTAACAGTTGGCTTAACTTAGAATTTTCATTTTGTAATTTAATACTCATCCTTTCCTTTAAAGAGTATGAAAAATAGAACAGAAAATGTATTTAGAAGAATAAAAACCCTAGAAATCTCAACACATTTTTAGTGGTAATGTTGAATAAGGCCTATTTGACTTTTAAGGTATGTTTCATAGAAACAGTTGTTTTAAATTTTAGATATATTCTTACATTAAACATCAGAAAAATTGAACACTGATACTATTTAAATTAGGCAGAAATTAATCCAAACTATTATAAGGACTTCGTATATGATGAGCCAGAATTGATAAATAGCAATATTTAATATTTATTACCAAGAAAATTAGAAGTCAACGTAGAAAAGCATTGCTTTTGTATCTTACACAGTATGTGGTAGCAAATGACAAACTTAAATAGTAAGAGTTTGCTATTTAAAGTATACCAGAAGTAGATACATATTTAAGATTTGCCCTAAGATTGTCCTTTGTAAATTGCAAGAGGAATGTTTTAGTTTAGTTAAGAATTAGAAGCAACAAATGAAGATACAGAAACATCTATAGCCTTTCTGGCAGTGGGAAAAAAAATGAAGAAGAAAAAGAAAACCACTTTAAGGTACATCTGTGGAGCTGTAGAAAAGAATTAAGATGGTAGAAAAATGGTGGTGAGGACTACAGATTTCCTGATACCTTCCTGGCGGGCACAGCTACTTGGTCCCTCCTTGTGGAGAGTAGTGTCTTATGGTGAAAGAGCTAAAATCAGACCCTTTGACATGGCAATGTACATATAAATATTAAGTTAAAATGATGCAGAATACACATGTATATACTCATTGTAGCTTTATATATACTCATGTATATACTCATTGTAGCTTTATAAAATCATGCATGTTCATTGAAAAAGACCACGGAAGTAGACTCGATAATGAACATAATGTTCATTAACATAATGTTCATTATCGAGTCTACTTTCGTTTGAAATTTATAATTTGTTTGAAATTACTTAAATACTATTACAATGGTTAATAATTGTAATAATGTGACTATTATCCCAGAGAGTTTAGAAATCTTCATGTGTTTCTTTCCACATCCTCAATCACACCTCCCTAAGCACTGTGATCATTTGCTGCTTTTATTTTTCCTGTCCCCACCGCACCTCCCCATGCCCTTACCCCTGCCCTCCCTCCACGTCTGTTTCCTCTTCAGATTCTCTCGTCCTCTGCAGGCTTCTCTGCGGATTCTCCCCTTGATCATTCTCAATATCAGTTCATTGTTTCATTTAGTCATTTACTTATTGAATGAATATTCCAGTGATTTGTTATTGAATATCAATGTTGAGTCATGTGTGCATGGCTGTGTGTATATATGTGCATGCCTGTGTGTATATATACATATATATATGTAATTTTTGCTAACACTGAACATATGAAGTATGTGTTTGGTATAGGAAACACAAAGATGAAAAAAATAGGTTGTTCTTTACTGTGCTGCTTTGTATTGTATGCCAGTTTTATACTTTTTTGTTTTAGTATATATAATGCTTATGTAATATAGAATGGCTCTCCAATTATTTGTGTGTGTGTGTGTTTTTCACATATTTGGCATATGTGTGTGATACTGCTCAGTGCCAGGCATCTCTTACACACAGTAGTCAAGAATCTTTTTTGGCCTCTGCCTAACCAGATTCCTCCTGCCTCCAGGTAGATTTTATACTTATTTCGAGGCAGAAACTTGGTGGAAGGAGTTAATCTGTCGTTACTGTGTATTTATTCCTTCATGCATGTATGCATTCATACCCTGGGATTTTTTTCTTCCCTTTAGCTGTGTTCCAGATCATCTCCCTGGTAATTTACCCCGTGAAGTACACCCAGACCTTCGCCCTTCATGCCAACCTCGCTGTCACTTACATCTATAACTGGGCCTACGGCTTTGGGTGGGCAGCCACGATTATCCTGATTGGCTGTGCCTTCTTCTTCTGCTGCCTCCCCAACTACGAAGATGACCTTCTGGGTAATGCCAAGCCCAGGTACTTCTACACATCTGCCTAACTTGAGAATGAGTATGGGAGAAAATCGCCGCTGCTGAGATGGACTCCAGAAGAAGAAACTGTTTCTCCAGGCGACTTTGAACCCATTTTTTGGCAGTGTTCATATTATTAAACTAGTCAAAAATGCTAAAATAACTTGGGTGAAAATATTTTTTAAGTAGTGTTATAGTTTCATGTTTATCTTTTAATATGTTTTGTGAAAGTTGTGTCTTTTCACTAATTACCTATACTATGCCAATATTTCCTTATATCTATCTGTAGCATTTATAGTACATTTAGAAGAGAATATGAATATGAAACTTAACACTTTATAAGGTAAAAATGCGGTTTCCAAGACTTAATAATCTGATCAAGTTCTTGTTATTTTCAAATAGAATGCACTGGGTCTGTTAAGGGCTAAGGATAGGAGGAAGATAATGTTACAAATTATTAATGACCAAATATTCTAAAATAAACACACAAAAAGTTTATTTTTAAGCCTTCAGACTATTTTTAAGGAAAGCAAAATCGTTTCCTAAATGCATATCGTTTGTGAGAATTTCTCATTAATATCCTGAATCATTCATTTTTGCTAAGGCTTCATGTTGACTCGGTATGTCATTTAGGAAGGTACTGTTTCGTGGTCCAAACCTGTTGCCATAGTTAGTAAGGCTTTACTTTAAGTGTGAAATATTTAGACGAAATTTTCTCTTTAAAGTTCTTTATAGGGTTAGGATATGGGAAAATGCTATATTAATAAATCTGTAGTGTTTTGTGTTTATATGTTCAGAACCAGAGTAGACTGGATTGAAAGATGGACTGGGTCTAATTTATCATGACTGATAGATCTGGTTAAGTCATGTAGTAAAGCATCAGGAGGGTCATTCCTGTCACAAAAGTGCCACTAAAACAGCCTCAGGAGAATAAATGACTCGCTTTTCTAAATCTCAGGTTTATCTGGGCTCTATCATATAGACAGGCTTCTGATAGTTTGCAACTGTAAGCAGAAACCTACATATAGTTAAAATCCTGGTCTTTCTTGGTAAACAGATGTAAAATGTCTGATGTAAAACATGCCACAGGAGAATTCGGGGATTTCAGTTTCCCTGAGTAGCATATATATATGATGCATCAAATGGGTTGCTATTTTTTTTTTTTTTTACCATTTCTACTTACATAATGAAAACCAATTCATTTTAAATATCAGATTATTATTTTGTAAGTTGTGGAAAAAGCCAATTGTAGTTTTCATTATGAAGTTTTCCCAATAAACCAGGTATTCTAAACTTGTTTCCAGTTTGTAGTTTTTCCGTTTTTCAAATCTGCGTAAGGGAATTTAAAAAACAATGGGTAATAAGAACATGGTCTATAATGAAAAGTGGTTTTTGTTTGTTGTTTGAAGTTTTAAAGGCCTTGCTCATTTTAGGTGTCCAAAACCAATTTTTGAGTGGAGATGAATGAATTCTAGTAGTCTATTCCCTGAACTTTTTCCTCAATGAACAATACCCTAGACACACATTAAACAATTTCTCTACAGTCCTACCAACCAGAGGAAAATGGACTAAGAGATTTCTGGCAGGTTCAGACACCCGGGGGACATCTGTGGAGTGTAGCTGAAGCCCCCTCCTTGTGCTGGGGTCCCCTTCCATTCAGGTGGTGGGGTAGCAGTCTCGATTTATTTTCCCCTTGCCCACCTTCCCATTTTATCATTTGTTACTCCTTTTCCCACCATAGGTTATAGGTTACTTCCGCTATGGTGTATGTCATTGTGAGGATGGGTGCAGAGAGGCTGGGTGGGAGAATGGAAATATTTCTCCCTACGACTACCGTTGACCAGCTAGTCCTTGGCAATGAAGTTTTCTATGCTTTTCAAAATGCAAGGTGAATGTTAGAGAAATGTAATCTGGGTGGTTATATCAAAATTGAAAAGAAAAATCCACCAACTATGCCGTGACTGGTGGAGAATTTGAAGTGGTCATTAAAAATGTTAAAAATCCCATCATTTAAAATAATACCACAGCTCATTCAAGAAGATAATGGATATCTAGAGATAAAGAAATGTGGTCTCCTGTTATACATGAAAATTACTCCGTTTATAAGCTTCTTTAACCAAGAACTTGTCTTTGCATTATTTCCCATCCAACCTCCTTCTTCCCCTCTTCAATCACACAACACCTTAACGGTGCACATTTAGGAAAAATGCAACCTCCTGGGACCAACGAGCCTGATATAATAGAACCAGGTCAACCTCAAGTATTTATGACAAAGATAAACTAAGTCTGATACTTTGCAGAAATGTTCTGCTTCCTTCAGCCTTGTTCTAGTATAGAGATCTGCCATTCCTTATTGGTCCAGATTCACCAAGACCGATACCTTTATGTCATGAACCGAAGGGAAGTTCCAGAGGATTCTGGAGAGTAATGAAGAATTGGGCTGAGAAACACCTGAAGGCTAACAGTGCATTGCATGAGATTTCCCATGGTAAAGCTGAGGTGCTTTTTGGTTCGGTAATTAAATATTGAGTTCCCACCCTTTAAATAAGCAGTTCTAGGTTCCTAAGCAATTATTTCACTCTGTAAGTAGCCAGACATGCTAAGTGCCACTTACTGCTGAATGTAACAAAGAAGTAATATGTCAAGGTCTTTCCATGTTCACACAGGTAGCTGTGGGGTGTAATAACTTAGCTTCAAAACCATAGACTGCAGAACTGATAATCAAGTTCAATAGCCTTTCCTTTTTTAAGGAAATGAAAACAATGGAAAATATAGTCATCATAACTTAATTCGGTTTAATTTTTTTTTCTGTAAACTCCCCCTGAAAGACATTCCTATTAATACAGTAAATGTGAACACTGACTTGTTTTTCTAAGCATATCTGAAAGGGAATATTTGAGTCTCATCCCCAACTTTGGTCCTTGCTATCTGTGCAGGCTTGGGCAGGTCATCTTCCTGCTGGTCTCAATATCCTCACCTGTAAAATGATTGTAAATGATCCCCTTTCCTTCAAGATTCTCTGATTGATAGAATTTTTTCTTTAATTAAAAAATTTTAAATATTCCTTGAGTTGGAAACACTGATCAATAAGTGGATTGCTTAGGGAAGTTGGAACGAATGGATTCAGTCCTAACTTCCTCTTTTATATTCCCTCTTCTTTTCCTCACTCTTCCTGCAACACTTATTTTTACAGTTGAGTTTTAAAAATAAGTGTATAATATATAAAATAATTTCTGTAGTGTGGTTTCAGGTTTAAAAATTTCTGCAGACGGGCTGGGCTTGCAACCCCCTCAGTCGATGGTCAGAGCCCTTTGCTTTTTGAGACCATTTTTGGGTGAGCTTGGCTTGCCTGGATACAGCGTGCAGTGCATTCTTCCTGAATTTTGCAATTCTGGTATCTGAGTGTATTTTCTAGGTGTGGCAGTGCTGAGTATGATCCACCTAGGGTGTGGAAAAAGCCAAGAAAGGGAAATTAAAAGAGGTTCCTATCCAGTCATATTAATGATCTTCCACTTGTACTATCCAGTGCTTTGTTGTTACCCTCAAAAACATACTTTGTTAGCTGCAAAAATAAACAAAGGGAAACTCAGAAGTGTGTGAGCCTGTGTGTGTGTGTATTTAGAGATAGTTCTCTGGTGAAGAAATGGAATCCTGCTGGTTTAAATGGCACAAGCTTGCCTTCGTGATAATGAGTCATCATATAATCATAATAGATGGTTGTATAAGGGGGTGACCCAGCCAGTTTTTCCAGTGCAAAGACTCAAGGTAATTAACCTGCTATTATCAACTGCTTTTGATTAAGTTACTTTCAAGAGGAAATACTTAGATTTGAAACATAAACTCTGAATTTCATAAATAAAAGTAAATTGCCAAGTGAGACTTTGAAAGCAAGTTCCACGAGGATGCCCTGTTTCCCTATTCTATCCTTTCTATGCTGGCTAGTCAGTAGATACTCGAGTTGAAATGCTTCAGTGAAAATTTGCATTTCCAAATGCCAGCCCACCCAATTTCTAAAGTCAAGCAACACCTCCATGCTTAATCCTTTCTCAATGAAAAAACAACAACACTAAAGAAAAACTGATTTCAGTGTAGATGTGGAACACCGTGAGAAACGGACACAAAGGACACTGGCGTCTGCA
Source organism: Mandrillus leucophaeus (assembly GCF_000951045.1). Lineage (NCBI taxonomy): Eukaryota > Metazoa > Chordata > Mammalia > Primates > Cercopithecidae > Mandrillus > Mandrillus leucophaeus. The sequence goes on from NW_012101965.1 coordinate 1,333,427, forward strand.
TGATTGATTTCATGTTGATAGAATTATCATTGGAATAATACCCTCTTCTGAAGATGTGTATGTGATAAGAAGTGAGACACATCACCACTGGAGACATCAACCTGATTACATGAATTCCTGGCAGATCCCAAACAGAGACAACCGCCTTTGTCTCAGAACAGTACATTAGCTATGCAGGACACCTAGGGGCCCTCACTCTGGAGTGATCTTCCTAACAGAGCTTCTGTAATTTAGGGAGAGGCGACCCTTCCCCTGGGCTGACACAGCCTCCTCCCACCAAGAGCACCCTGGGCTGGGTGCCCTTGTGCAAAAGGGCAAGGCTGCACAACCCTACCAGGTAGCACTGGCTATGGGATTAGGGCATCCAGACACCATGGTGGAACAATCTCGAATAAAAAGACAAACCCCAAGAGGGATGAAAATTACTGCCAGGACTGTTTAAAGAAGTCAGGCAAGTCTTGTTCCTCTTCCCCCACTCCATATATCCCCACATTTACCTCCCAACTTGTCTTTTATTGGGCTCAGAAACACAGAGGCATCTTTTTCCATCAGCGTCAGGGATTTAAGTAAAAGGGTGAATAGACCTCTCCCTGCATTCTCCAGTTTATGACTTTGAAGGCTAAATTCAACATTCAGAAACATCACAAACATCTAAGTCAAACGATGTTTATCTTTTTCTGCAGCAAACACACAATGCCTTAAATGAAACTATGATTTTTTTTTTAAAAAAAAGAAATACTGTGTTGAAGTTTCTCAGTTCAAAATGCAACCTCCATGCTTACTGATTGCCAAGACTAACAGGAAGCTTCTAGTTGGAACTGGCTAATTATTAGCCTAATTGCCCTAGAGGGGCTCTCTGGGAATCTCTGAGTAAGTTGTCTCTTTCACTCTCGCATAGAGTGGTACTATCCTTGGACTGTAGCAAAGCTGAGCTGTTAAAGAAAAGCCATGTCAAGAAGAGAACCTGCTTCTAAGCCATTGTCTGAGTCATCCCAGTTTCAGCTTGTTTGGTACTAAGGAGCTTATGTATCAAACATGCCTGGTTGTTCATGTTCTTTCACTCAACAGTTTTTTTGTTCCAAAAGACGTTAGAAGAATTTTCATAATATGTAGCTCTGTAATCCAAGGGATGCATTTGGAAATAAAGGCAGCTCTACATGTTCTCACCAAGGGAGCCTGTTTGCATAGTCTGTCCCTTAGCAAGTGATCAATGGAAAAAGCACTACTTCCGCCCTAGCGTTTACTTTGGTAACAGAGCAGTCCAATCTTTCCTCTCAACCTGGGGGTGAGTGAGTCATCACAGCATGGGTTAGGACTAGCAGACAAAGTATAAACAACTTCAACATTCTAAAACACAGATACATTCTCCTGAAAAACCATTTGCATGGAATGAAGAAGTTTCAAAAACAGGCAAACTAATTATCTGCGAAGAAGCTTTGTGAGCTTATATTCAGTGCCAGCTGAGATTTTAACTTAGATTCTTATTTGCAGGAGTTAACTGGTAGGAACCCTCTTTTTCTCAATTCTACAAATGTCTTTAAGATTTCTGTAAAAAAAAAAAAAAAAAAAAAAAGCCACATTAGAATCATAATCTAGATTTTCCCTAGAGAAATGCATATCAATAATTCAAAAAAAAATCCATGTTCCATATATATATATATATATACTTTTTTTTTTTTTTTTGAGACAAGGTCTCACTCTGTCACTCAGGCTGGAGTGCAGTGGCATGATCAGGCTCACTGCAGCCTTGACTTCCCAGGCTCAGGTGGTCTTCCCACCTCAACCTCCCAAGTAGCTGAGACTACAGGTGCACACCACCACACCCAACTTTTTTTCCTGTATTTTTTTGTAGCTCTATTATGATTCCCATTTTAGAGTTAGGGGTACTGAGCCTTGGAGAGGCTACTGACTTTCAAAGTAAATAATGAAGTTATAATTTGAAGCTAGGTTGGTTTAAATACAAAGTCCATCCTCTTAACCGCTACGCAAATACATTTGGAAAATACAGAGGTAGACATGATTTAAAGGTTTTTGTTTTATTTTTGCTTTTTGTTTTTTATTACTATACAAATTGCAGAACCATTAATATGTTGAAATGGATTATAATCATCAAGCAGAATCCTTCCTGTTTTTTAATGGTACATTGCTTTAATTTGGATTCCTGAACAGGGACTTGGGAGTAGGTGATTTATACAGGAGGTGATTCCAGGATGTACAAATGAAGGGATGAGGAGAGTAGGGTAGTTTAAGGGAAAAAAGAATCAAATGTGTGTGTTTATAATCAGATCACTGCCATGGGCTCCTGGGGACTTCTAAAGAGCTCTGTAAAATGTATCTCAAAATAGTTCTGCTTGAAGACAGGGAAACTGGATTTTTTATGCAACGGCTGCTGGGTTGTTTTTTGTTTGTTTTTTATGGGACAGAGTCTCCCTCTGTCGCCCAGGCTGGAGTGCAGTGGCACAATCTTGGCTTATTGCAACCTCCACCTCCTGGGTTCAAGCGATTCTCATGCCTCAGCCTCCCAAGACAACCACTTAAAAGTGGTTAAAATGGTAAATTTTAGCTTATTTATATTTTACCACAATAAAGATATTAAATTATTTAACATTAAAAATAAAATAATATTTAAACCGGAATTATTTTGTATTTCTATATGTATCTTTAAATATAATTTTTTTTCCCATGATGGTATAGGAAACAGGTTTGTTTGTTTGTTTTCCAACTTTTAAGTCCAGGGGCACATGTGCAGGATGTACAGGTTTGTTATATAGGTAAATGTGTGTCATGGTAGTTTGCTGCGCAGATCATCCCATCTCCTAGGTATTAAGCCCAGCATCCATTAGCTATTCTTCCTGATGCTCTCCCACCCCACTTCCCCTGACCCTGACAGGCCCCAGTGTGTGTTGCTCCCTGCCATTTGTTCATGTGTTGTCATCATTCAACTCCCACTTATAAATGAGATCATGCAGTGTTTGGTTTTCTGTTCCTGCATTAGTTTGCTGAGGATAATGGCTTCCAACTCTGTCCATGTCCCTCCAAAGGATATGATCTCATTCCTTTTTATGGCTGCATAGAATTCCATGTCATGTATATGTACCACATTTTCTTTATCTAGTTCATCATTGACGGTTATTTCAGTTGATTCCATGTCTTTGCTATTGTGAATAGTGCTGCAATGAATATATACTTGCTTGTATCTTTATAACGATTTATATCCCTTTGGGTATATCTCCAATAATGGGATTACTGAGTCAAATTGTATTTCTGCCTCTAGACCTTTAGGGGTCTTTTTTTTTTTTTTTTTTTTTTGAGATGGAGTCTCACTCTGCCACCCAGGCTGGAGTGCAGTGGCATGATCTTGGCTCACTGCAACCTCCATTTCTGGGATTCAAGCAATTCTCCTGCCTCAGACTCCTGAGTAGCTGGTTCTCCCAGCACTGTTTATTAAGCAGGGATCCCTTTCCCCATTGTTTGTTTTTGTCAGGTTTATCAAAGATCAGATGGTTTTAGGTGTGTGGTCTTATTTCTGAGATCTCTCTTCTGTTCCATTGGTCTATGTGTCTATTATACCAGTACCATGCTGTTTTGGTTACTGTAACCTTGTGGTATAGTTTTGAAAGGAGCTGGGCACATTCCTCAGCCCCGGGCTCAAAACTCCCTGAGCCCAGTACAAACACCACCTGGAAAGTCTCCGATAAGGGGACAGCCGTTCAAGGTTACTGAAAGCGTGGGAGCCAAAAGAATTTCTTTGTTCCCCTGCAACTTTCGGGCTATAAAAAGCAAACGCTCGCATTGTTCGGGGCCCTCTTGTATACTGTGGAATGGAGGGACCAAGTTCGAACTTGTAGTAAAGATCCTTGCCACTTGGCTTTGACACTGGACTCTGGTGGTCTTCTTTGGGGAACAAACGGTCTGGGCATAACAGTTTGAAGCTGGATTACGTGATGTCTCCAGCTTTGTTCTTTTTGCTTAGGATTGTTTTGGCTATTCAGGCTCTTTTTTGCATCCATATGAATTTTAAAATAGTGTTATCTAATTCTGTGAAGAATGTCAATGGTAGTTTAATAGGAACAGCATTGAATCTATAAATTACTTTGGGCAGTATGGCCATTTTCACAATATTGATTTTTCCTATCCATGAGCATGGAATGTTTTTTCATTTGTTTGTATCCTCTCTGATTTCTTCAAGCAGTGACTTGTAGTTCTCTTTGAAGAGATCCTTCACTTCCCTTGTTAGTTCTATTCCTAGGTATTTTATTCTTTTCGTAGCAATTGTGAATGGGAGTTCATTCATGATTTGGCTCTCTGCTTGCCGGTTGTTGGTGTATAGGAATGCTAGTGATTTTTGCACTTGATTTTTGTATCCTGAGACTTTGCTGATGTTGTTTATTAGCTTAAGAAGCTTTTGGGCTGAGACTATAGTGTTTTCTAGGTATAGGATCATGTCATCTGCAAATAAAGGTAATTTGACTTCCTCCTTTCCTATCTGAATATGCTTTATTTCTTTCTCTTGCCTGATTACCCTGGTCAGAACTTCCAATGCTATGTTGAATAGGAGTGGTGAGAGAGGGCATCTTTGCCTTGTGCTTATTTTTAAAGGGAATGCTTCCAGCTTTTGCCCATTCAATGTGATATTGGCTGTGGGTTTTTCATAGATGGCTCTTACTATTTTGAGGTATGTTCCTTCAATACCTAGTTTATTGAGAGTTTTTAACATGAAGGAATGTTGAATTTTATCAGAGGCCTTTTCTACCATCTATTGAGATAATCACGTGGTTTTTGTCTTTAGTTCTGTTTATGTGATGAATCACATTTATTGATGTGCATTTACCAACCTTGCATCCTGGGGTAAAGCCAACTTGATTTTGGTGGAGAAGCTTTTTGATGTGCTGCTGGATTCAGTTTGCTAGTATTTTACTGAGGATTTTTGCATAGATATTCATCAAGGATATTGGCTTGAATTTTTGTTGTTGTTGTATCTCTGCTAGGTTTTAGTATCAGGATGATGCTGGCCCCATAGAATAAGTTAGGGAGGAGTCCTTCCACTTCCATTGTTAGGAATAGTTCCAGTAGAAATGGTACCAGCTCTTCTTTGTACCTCTGGTAGAATTCAGCCATAAATCCATCTGGTCCTGGGCTTTTTTTTTTTTTTTTTTTTTTTTTTTGATTTGTAGGCTATTTATTATGGCCTCAATTTCAGAATTCATTATGGGTCTATTCAGGGATTCATTTGCTTACTGATTCAGTCTTGGGAGGGTGTATGTGTCCAGGACTTTATCCATTTATTCTAGATTTTCTAGTTTATGTGCATAGAGGTGTTAATGGTATTCTCTGATGGTTATTTGTATTTCTGTGGGGTCAGTGGTGATACCCCATCATTATCATTTCTGACTGTGTCTATTTGATTCTTCTCTCTTTTCTTCTTTATTAGTCTAGTTAGTGGTCTATCTCATTTATTATTTTTTTTCAAAAAGCCAGCTCCTGGATTCATTGATTTTTTTAAAAGGGTTTTTCGTGTCTCTGTCTCCTTCATTTCAGCTCTGATCTCAATTATTTCTTGTCTTCTGCTAGCTTTGGTGTTCATTTTCTCTTAGTTCTCTAGTTATTTTAGTTGAGATATTAGGTTGTTAACTGGAGATCTTTTTAACTTTTTGATGTGAGTATTTAGTGCTATAAGTTTCCCTCTTAAACACTGTGTTAGCTGCATCCCAGAGATTCTGGTATGTTGTCTCTTTGTTCTCATTAGTTCTAAATAATTTCTTGATTTCTGCCTTAATTTCATCGTTTACCCAAAAGTCATTCAGGAGCAGGATGTTCAATTTCTATGCAGTTGTGTGGTTTTGAGTGCATTTCTTAATCTTGAGTTCTAATTTGATTGCGCTGTGGTCTGAGAGACTGTTA
>NW_012101965.1:1344782-1346226 GCF_000951045.1 Mandrillus leucophaeus
AAACCCTGTCTCTACTAAAAATACAAAAAAAATTAGCCAGGCATTGTATTGGGTGCCTGTAATCCCAGCTATTCAGGAGGCTGAGACAGGAGAATAGCTTGAACCTGGGAGGCACAGGTTGCAGTGAGCCAAGATCACACCATTCCACTCAAGTCTGGACAACAAGAGTGAAACTCTGTCTCAAAAAAAAAAAAAAAAAATCATATCTCATTAGACTTATTTACTACCATGAGAACAGTATGGGGAAACCGCCCCCATGATTCAGTTATCTCCCACCAGATCCCTCCCACAACATGTAAGAATTATGGGAGCTACAATTCAAGATGAGATTTGGGTGGAGACACATCCAAACCATATCATTCCACCCCTGGTCCCTCTCAAATCTCATGTCTTCACATTTCAAAACCAATGATGCCTTCCCAACAGTACCCCAAAGTCTTAACTCATTTCAGCATTAACTCAAGTGTCCATAGTCCAAAGTTGCACCTGAGACAAGGCAAGTGCCTTCTGCCTATGAGCCTGTTAAATCAAAAGCAAGTTAGTTACTTCCTAGATACAATGGGGGTACAAGCATTGGATAAGTACACGCATTCCAAATGGGAGAAACTGGCCAAAATGAAGGGGCTAAAGGCCCCACACAAGTCCAAAATCCAGCAGGGCAGTCAAATCTTAAAACTCCAAAATGATCTCCTTTGACTCTATGTCTCACATCCAGGTCATGCTGATGCAAGAGGTAGGTTCCCATCGTCTTGTCTGCCCCTGTGGCTTTGCAAGGTACAGCCTCCCTCCTGACTGCTTTCATGGGCTGGCACTGAGTGTCTGCAGCTTTTCCAGGTGCACAGTACAAGCTGAGGTGGTTCTGTCATTCTGGGGTCTGGAGGATGGTGATCCTCTTCTCACAGCTCCCTTAGGCATTACCTCAGTGAAGACTCTGTGTGGGGCCTTCAACTGCACATTTTGCTTCCACACTGCCCAAGCAGAGATTCTCTATGAGGGTACTGCCCCTGCAGCAAACTTGTGGCTGGACATCCAGGCATTTCCATACATCCTCTGAAATCTAGGCAAAGGTTCTCAAACCTCAATTCTTGACTTCTGTGCACTCATGGACTCAACACCACATTGAAGCTGCCAAGGTTTGTGGCTTGCACCCACTGAAACCACAACCTGAGCTATACCTTGGCCCCCTTTTATTTTTATTTTTGTATTTTTTTGAGATGGAGTCTTGCTCTGTCACCAGGCTGGAATGCAATGGCATGATCTTGGCTCACTGCAACCTCTGCCTCTCAGGTTCAAGTGATTCTCCTGCCTCAACCTCCCAAGTAGCTGAGGTTACAGGTGCATGCCACCATACCTGGCTAATTTTTGTATTTTTAGTAGAGACGAGGTTTCACCATGTTGGCCAGGCTGGTCTTGAACTCCTGACCTCAGGTGATCCACCTGCCTT
>NW_012101965.1:1348316-1351255 GCF_000951045.1 Mandrillus leucophaeus
GTTATTTTAGTTGAGATATTAGGTTGTTAACTGGAGATCTTTTTAACTTTTTGATGTGAGTATTTAGTGCTATAAGTTTCCCTCTTAAACACTGTGTTAGCTGCATCCCAGAGATTCTGGTATGTTGTCTCTTTGTTCTCATTAGTTCTAAATAATTTCTTGATTTCTGCCTTAATTTCATTGTTTACCCAAAAGTCATTCAGGAGCAGGATGTTCAATTTCTATGCAGTTGTGTGGTTTTGAGTGCATTTCTTAATCTTGAGTTCTAATTTGATTGCGCTGTGGTCTGAGAGACTGTTACGATTTCAATTCCTTTGCATTTGCTGAGGAGTTTTACTTTTGAGTATGTCATCACTTTTAGAGTAAGTGCCATATGGCGATGAGAAGAATGTATATTCTCTTGTTTTTGGATAGAGAGTTCTGTAGATATCTATCAGGTCTACTTGACCCAGAGCTGAGTTCAGGTCCTGAATATCTTTGTAAATGTTCTGCGTCAATGATCTGTCTCCCACTATTATTGTGTGGGAGTCTAAGTTTCTTTGTAGGTCTCTAAGAACTTGCTTTATGAATCTGGGTGCTCCAGTATTGAGTGCATATATATTTAGCATAGTTAGCTTCCCTTGTTGAATTGAACCCATTACCATTATGTAATGTCCTTCTTTATGTTGATTTTTTGTTGGTTTAAAGTCTGTTTTGTCAGAAAGTACGATTGCAACCTCTGGTTTTTTCTGTTTTCCATTTGCTTGGTAAATTTTCCTCCATCCATTTATTTTGAGCCTATGTGTATCTTTGTACGTGAGATGAGTCTCGTAAAGATGGCATATGGATGGGTTTTGGCTCTTTATCCAGCTTGCCATTCTGTGTCTTTTAATTTGGGCATTTAGCTTATTTACATTTCAGGTTAGTATTGTTATGTGTGAATTTGATCCTATCATCATGATGCTAGCTGGTTATTTTGCAGACTTGTTCACGTGGCTGCTTCATAGTGTCACTGGTCTGTGTACCTCTGTGTTTCTGTAGTGGCTTATAATGGTTTTTCCTTTCCATATTTAGCACTTCCTCCAGGAGCTCTGGCAAGGCAGTCCTAGTGGTGATGAATTTCATCGACATTTGCTTGCTGAAAAAGATCTTATTTCACCTTTGCTTATGAAGCTTAGTTTGGCTGGGTATGTGATTCTGGGTTGGAAATTCTTTTTTTCATTGAGAATGTTGATATTGGCCCCCAATCTCTTCTGGTTTGTTGGGTTTCCACTGAGAGTTCTGCTGTTAGTCTGATGGGCTTCCCTTTGTAGATGACCTGGACTTTCTCTCTGGCTTCTCTTAACACTTTTTCTTTCATTTCAACCTTGGAGACTCTGATGGTTATGTGTCTTGGGGTTGATTTTCTCATAAAGTATCTTAGTGGGAATCTCTGCATTTTCTGAATTTGAATGCTGGCCTGTCTTGCTAGCTTGGGAAAGTTCTCTTGGATGATAACCTGAAGTATGTTTTCCAACTTGATTCCATTCTCTCCAACTCTTTTAGTTACTCCAATCAGTCACAGGTTATCTCTTTACATAATCCCATATTTCTTGGAGGTTTTCTTCATTCCTTTTCATTCTTTTTTCTCTATTCTTATGTGCCTGTCTTTTTCAGAAAGATAGTCTTCAAGCTCTGAGATTCTTTCCCCCACTTGGTCTATTCAGCTACTGATACTTGTGATTGTAAAGTTGTGAAGTTCTCAAGGTGTATTTTTCAGCTCTATCAGGTCTGTTATGTTCCTCTCAAAACTGGTTGTTCTGGTATCAGCTATTGTATTATTTTATTATGATTCTTAGCTTCTTTGTATTAGGTTACAACATGCTCCTTTAGCTCAGCAAAGTTCATTATTACCCACATTCTGAAGCCCACTTCTGTCAGCTCAGCTATGTCAGCTTCAGTGCAGTCCAGTGCCCTTGCTAAAAAGGTGTTGCAGTCATTTGGAGAAGAGGCACTCTGGCTTTTTGTGTTTTCAGTGATTTTGCATTGATTGTTTCTCATTTTTGTGGGCTTATCTACCTTCAATTTTTGAGGTTGTTGACCTTTTGAATGGGTTTTTTGTTGAGGTTGTTATTTTCTGATTTTTTGTTTTTTTAGCAGTCAGTCCTCTCTACTGTAGGGGTGCTACAGTTTGCTGTGGGTCTACTCCAGACCTTAGTTGCCTCAGTTTTTCCTGTACCTGGAGGTACCACCAGTGAAGACTGCAAAACAGCAAAGATAGCAGCCTGCTCCTGCCTCTGGAAGCTCCGTCTTAGGGTGGTACTGACCTGTTGCTGTCCTGAACATTCCTGTAGAAGGTTGCTGGAGACCCCTGTTGGGAAGTCTTATCCACTCAGGAGGAACAGGATCAGGGACCTGCTTAAAGAAACAGTCTGGCTGCTTTTTAATAGAGTAGGTGTGCTCAATTTGGAAGAACTCTTCCTTGTCTGGACTGTTTGTATTCTCCAAAACCAGCAGGTTGGAACAGCTGAGTCTACTGAACCAGAGATGGTGGCTATCCCTCTACCCAGAAGCTCTATATCAGGGAGAGATCAGAGCTCTGTCTAAAGAACCTGTATCAGTCGGTTCTTATGCTGCTGATAAAGACATACCTGAGACTGGGTAATTTATAGAGAAAAAGAGGTTTAATGGACTCACAGTTCCACGTGGCTGGGGAGGCCTCACAATCATGGTGAAAGGCGAAAGTCATCTCTTACATGGCCGCAGGCAAGAGAGAATGAGAGCCAAGAGAAAGGGAAACCCCTTATGAAAACAAGAGATCTCAGCTGGGCGCGGTGGCTCACACCTGCAATCCCAGCACTTTGGGAGGCCAAGGCCAGAGGATCACCTGAGGTCAGGAGTTCAAGACCAGCCTGGCCAACATAGTGAAACCCTGTCTCTACTAAAAATACAAAAAAAATTAGCCAGGCATTGTATTGGGT
>NW_012101965.1:1353750-1354850 GCF_000951045.1 Mandrillus leucophaeus
GCTGGGATTACAGGTGTGAGCCACTGCACCCAGTCTACTTTGGCCCCTTTTAGCCATGGCTAGAGTGGCTGGGACGCAAGGCACCAAGTCACTAGGCTGCACATAGCAGTGGGCCCTGGGCCAGCCCATGAAACCATTTTTTCCTCCTAGGCCTTCGGGCTTATCGTGGGAGGGGCTGCTGCAAATGTCTCTGACATGCCCTGGAGACATTTTCCCCATTGTCTTGGTGATTAATATTTGGCTTCTTGTTACTTATGCAAATTTCTGCAGATGGTTTGAATTTCTCCTCAGAAAATTTTTTTTTTCTACCAAACAATCAGGCTGCACATTTTCCAAACTTTTATGCTGTTTTGTTTTTAAAACTGAGTGCCTTTAATAGCACCCAAGTCACTTCTTGAATGCTTTGCTTCTTAGAAATTTCTTCTGCCAGATATCCTAAATTAACTGCCTCAAGTTCAAAGTTCCACAAATCTCTAGGATGGGGCAAAATGTTGTCAATCTCTTTGCTAAAACATAGCAAGAGTGACCTTTACTCCAGTTCCCAACAAGTTTCTCATCTCCCTCTGAGGTCACCTCAGCCTGGATTTCATTGTCCATATTACTATCAGCATTTTGGTCAAAGCCATTCAACAAGCCTCTAGGAAGTTCCAAACTTTCGCACATTTTCCTGTTTTCTTCTGAGCCCACCAAACTGTTCCAGCCTCTGCCTGTTACCCAGTTCCAAAGTCACTTCCACATTTTTGGGTATCTTTACAGCAACACTCCACTCCACTGGTACCAGTTTACTATATTAGTCTGTTTTCATGCTGCTGATAAAGACATACCTGAGACTGGGTAATTTATAAAGAAAAAGAGGCTTAATGGACTTACAGTACTGGGGAAGCCTCACAATCATGGTAGAAGGTGAAAGGCACATCTTACATGGTGGCAGGCAAGAGAGAATGAGAGCCAAGTGGAAGGGGAAACCCCTTATAAACACATCAGATCTTGTGAGACCTATTTACTACCATGAGAACAGTATGGGGGAAACTGCTCCCATGATTCAGTTATCTCCCACCAGATTCCTCCCACAATACGTAAGAATTATGGGAGCTACAATT
>NW_012101965.1:1355460-1362015 GCF_000951045.1 Mandrillus leucophaeus
GGCCTGAATAGAACAAAAAAGGTAGTGAGGAAGACTACACTTCTCTGCCTTGCTGTCTTTGAGCTGAAACATAGGTCTTCTCCTCCTGTAAACTCAGACTTGAACTTATAGCATTAGTTCTGCTGGGTCTCCAGCTTGCTGACTACAGGTCTTGGAAATTCTCTGCCTCCATAAACACATGAGCCAATTTCTTACAATAAATGCCTTTATATATAAACCCTATTTATTTATAAGATTTAAAATTTGTTATAATAAATTATGAATATATAAAATCACAAATATGTAATAATATAATTATTATATAACAAATTTTATATATGAGTCATAGTTTATTATAAGAAATCTATGTATCTCTCTATATATCTATGTATATATTCCATGCTATTGGTTCTGTTTCTCTGGAGAATTCAGACAAATACATCATCCCTTGCATTTTAGGTGAAAGTTTCTTAAGAAGACAAATTCAAAGGCTGGATGTAGTTCATAGCAATGTTCCCCCAGATTTTGTCAAAAACCCTTGGACTTACGGTTTCCATTTTCCCTTTGTCTCCACAGCTATTGGACTCCTGTTTTGTTCCCACATCCACCTGAGTGCAGGACTCAACAGTTTTTAATGTTTTTACAAGATCTCAGAGAGCACAAGCATTTTTCAATGTTTGTGCCTTTCACTGTTGATTTAGGGAAGAGCTGGGAAAGTGGTCACAGTGAACAGTGGCCATCATACCATCCACTTACCCTTTCCCATTCTTTCTCTTTTGAAATCTCTCAAAATACTCAAATTCTTTCCCTTATGTTACCCAGAATTGTTTCTCCCTCTCCCGGAAGCACTGACACTAGCTAGCCACTAAGCTCTGGCCCAAGCAGGCCTACCAAATCATTTTTACACTGCATCATTGCATCTGTATGAAGCCAAATAGCACCGTGATTGCCAGCAGATTCTGCTGTCACACATCTTCACTCATTACTAGTGGTGTGACATTCAGCAAATATTTAATATCTTTAATGCTGATTTGATTTACCTATAACATGGGGATAATTGTAGTTGTGAGAATAGATTGAAAGCAAAGATCTCAGTGTAATGCCTGGCACACAGGAAGTGTTCAAGGAATTTATAATTTGTTATAATTTGTATATATTTACATATAATGGGTGTAGTTTTTGAAACATTTTTTCTTTTCTTTTTTTTTTAGAGATGGGGTCTCACACTGTGGCCCAGGCTGGAGTGCAGCAGCATGATCATCACTCACTGTAGCCTTGACCTCCCAGGCTCAAGCAATCCTGCCACCTCAGCCTCCAGAGTAGCTGGGATTATAGGTGGGCGCCACCACACCCAGATAATTTTTGCATTTTTTTGTAGAGATGGGGTCTCACTATGTTGCCCAGGCCCACTATGTTCAAGATAGTTCACTGGACTCAAGCAATCCTCCTGCCTTGGCCTCCCAAAGTGCTAAAATTACAGGTGTGAGCCACCGTGCACAGCCACATTTTCTAACATCATTTCCTCCATAAGCCTATGGTGCTGTGGTTCTCTCTGGGTTGAGAAGAGCAATGAAAGAAAGGCAGAAATCACAGCGAAGAGGAGAGGGAAGACGGAAGCTAATAACGTATAGGGGTGTGTATAGCATTTCCCCCTTCAGAGAGAGGATATAAAACACAAAAATAAAGAGATAATTGACCAGATGTGAGTCTCCATGCTGACTTGACTCTCTTGAGGTTTTTTTCCTTTCTTTTTTAAAAAATTTAAATCTTGAATTGGTACTCAAATCCATTAGGACACTTGATTAGAAAAACAGTAAAAAACATCAACTCTGATAACATCAGTGAAACAGTTCTTTAAAGAGATTGAAAAAATGAAAACCACATGGACATACATGTCAGTATGTAGCTTTCAAATCTTCATTTCATCCTATGTCAGAGGACACATTGATTTTTGAGTGTCATCCTTGAGGTAGCTGTCGAGATCAGGAGACACAGCACAGTACACTCACCACGGGAAGAGAGGTTCATGGGATGATTAAAGAGCAAATTGCTCTGAGAAAACTGTGTACTCTGTCAAAGTTAGACAATTCTATGTAAATAGCGATCTGTCTTCTTGTCTGTCTATCTGATTCTTTTTTAAAAAATTTCAAATCTTTAAAATGATTTTTAAAAATTATTTTGAGTACATAATAATTGTATTACTTATGGGGTACATGTGATGTTTTGATACAGACGTATACTGTGATGATCAAGTCAGGGTAATTGTTTTGATACAGGCATACAGTGTGTGATGATCAAGTCAGGGTAACTGTTTTGATACAGGCATACAATGTGTAATGATCAAGTCAGGGTAATCGTTTTGATACAGGCATACAACGTGTAATGATCAAGTCAGGGTAATCGTTTTGATATAGGCATACAATGTATAATGATCAAGTCAGGGTAATTGGGATATCCATCCCCTCAAGCATATGTCATTTCTTTGTGTTAGGTGGCGTCTCCTGAGTTTTGAAGTCAGTCTAATTGGAAAAGAAAAAGGATTTCTATATTCTAAAGATCCTTGAGTTACCTGGTAAGAGCAAAGCATGGCGGTATGCTTTGCTGTTGCCAGGTAACAACAAAGTTTTGCTCTAAGCCATAGGTAGAGAACTCAGGATATGATTTATGTAAAGTTCCCACTAAACAGAAAGAACCGGAAAGCTTTCTGCTTGAAAGGAGGAATTATGAGTGGAAGTAGAGGGTAGACCAAAGCAAAAGGTCAGGCTTAAAAATCTTATGTCCCCAAGATCCAGGTTGAGAAGAGGAATTAGAGTAGAAATTACAAAGAAATAGAGGGGGAAGCTAATAATACGTGGGGGTGTGTGTGGTATCTTGCACCCTGCTTCCCACTGAGAATTTTAGAAATAAGTCATCTCTCTCAGGTGGCATGGAAGAGATTTAGATCTCACCCTACACACACACACACGCACGCACACACGTACACACACACACACCATTATGTCAGGTGGTACTGCTGAGAGTGGGGCTATCGAATCACCTGATGAGTTCAGAGGCTAGAAACATAGTTTGCATTTATTTGGCACATATAATATTGCAGATATTGCTCTATTCCTGTTTAAATGCATTATCTCGTTTAATTTTCTTGATCACCCAACAAGATGGATACTTTAAAAAATTATTTCATTTCACAGATAAAGAAACTAAGGCATGGGGAAGAGGTAACCTTGCTAAAATCACAGAGCTAGTTAATGGCAGCGCTGAGGCTCAACCTCAGGCCATCTAGCAAGACAGCCAATCTTGTAGCCGTTCTGACATCTCACGACCTAGGGGCTAGAGGTTCCTATAGCACCAGCTAAGGCCAAGGAGTGGCCATGCCAGCAGCTGTTCGTGGCCAAGGGCCCTGAAAATTCACCTCCATGCCTTTCTAAAACCAAGAAAGCAGAGCAGTCTTCATTCCAGAAATGGGCCTTTGACAGTAAATTATCAATGATGATAATCAATTATGAGCATTATGATTCATCGATTGTGAAGACCACCTCTCTCCCACAGACAGGTAAATGCTCCCTGCTTACAGGTGTCTCCTGGGAAAGGAGGACATGGTTGGGGACCCTCGAGGAAAGGACAAAACAAAGAAGTTTGGACTTTGAGTAGCGAAATGTTTACCTCTAAAGGAATTAAGGTCACCTAAGAGAGACTTAAACCAGAACAAGCTAAAGTGCCTTTCATTGGCAAGTTTAAGTCTAGCTCCAGCTTCCCCCACTGCCCCACCATTACCCAGGGGCAAGCGGGTTTTGGTGTGGAAAATACAAGAGCTATGTTTTGCTTCTCACAGTGTGTAAATGTTGACCCCTCAACATTGATGTTTTTGTTTCATCATGCTATCTGCAAACTCCTGATGGCTGATGGGCATATCTTTGCTTTTTATCACCTGCATAGAGCATAATGTCTGAGCCTAGAAGTGCTTATTACTGCTGCTGAATGAATGAGTGAATGAATCCCTTACAGTATTTGCCTCTGTGGCCCACAGAATGTCACTTTAAGCAACTACGAACTCATCTGCCACCACAGAGGATTGTCTTTATCACTAAAGAATTCTTTTCTTGTTACTAGGTAATGTAGCAAGGACTGTCCTTGAGAGAGCATGGTTATTAATTCCTCAGACTGCATTAGCAGAGGTGTCTTAGTAAATCATTCCCTTATGTGGAGGGATTCGATTTTTATAGTATTTTTGCCACTAGCCATAAATGCTGCAATAAACATTTGCATTTATCTATTAGATTTCTTTCTTTGGGAATAGATTTTTAGGCGGGGAACTGGCAGGTTATAAAGAATCAATATTTTAATGAAAGCCAGCATAGTGTTGTGAAAAAATAGTAACTTTGTTTATCAAAGAGAATCGTGCCTCTTTCACGAGTTAATGGCATGGCTAAAGCAGTGGGTTTGACCTCACTGAACTTCAGCTTACTTGTGTGCAAAGTGGAAAAATATATCAATCTCACAGGTTTGCTAAAATGATTAAATAAGATATTCCAGTACTTAGCATATAATAAGTGCTTTCCTTCATCTTACGGTTTTTCAAATATACTGCAATATTGCTTTCCGAGGCATTTATGGTTCTATTAGTCCTAGGTGTTTTTAAATTTTTTGTCATGCAGTCATTTAGAAAACCAAGATAGATACATATACATATATTTTATATAATATATGTATGTATACACACACATACATATATGTGTGTATGTGTATATATGTATCTCTATATATACACACACACAGGCATACCTGAATGATATTGTAGGTTTGGTTCTCAACTACCACACATGCAAGAAAACAAATATTGCAGTAAAGTGTGTCACAGAAATTTTATTGTTTCCTAGTGCATATAAAAGTTATATTTACACTATACTATAGTCTATTAAGTGTGTGGGACCATTGTGTTTAAAAAAGTACACACCTTAATTAAAAATACATTATTGCTAAAAACAACAACAACAACAACAACAAAAACCTGCTAACAATCATTTGAGGCTCCAGTGAGCTATAATCTTTTTGTCGTGGAGGGTCTTGCCTTAATGCTGATACCTGCCAACTAATCAGAGTGGTGGTTGCTGAAGATTGGCATGGCTCTGGCAATTAAAAAAAATAAGACAACCGTGGAGTTTGCCATATCAATGGACTCATCTTTTTCACAAAGGATTTCTCCGTAGCATGCAGTGCTGGTTGATAGTGTTTACTCATAATAAAGCTTCTTTTAAAATTCGAGTCAGTCCTCTCAAACCCTGCAGCTACTTTATCCACTACATTTATGTACTATTCTAAATCCTTTGTTGTTGTTTCAACAGTGTTCACAGTGTCTCATTCCATTCCAAGAAAGCACTTTCTTTGCTCACCCATAGAAAATAGCTCCTTATATTTTCAAGTTTGATTGTGAGATTGCAGCAATTTAGTCACATCTTCAGGTGCTACTTTCAATTCTAGTTTTCTTGCTCTTTCTGCTATATCTGGAGTTACTTTCTTCACTGAAGTCTTGGACCTCTAAAAGTCATCCATAACAATTGAAATAAACTTCTTTCAAACTTCTGTTAGTGTTGATATTTTGACCTCCTCCCATGACCCATAAATGTTCCTAACGGGATCTAGAATGGTGAGTTCTTTCCAGAAGGTTTTCAATCTACTTTGCTAAGATCTATCAGAGGAATCCATATCTATGGCATTGATGACCTTACAAAACGTATTTCTCCAATAATAAGACTTAAAAGTCAAAATTACTCCTTGATTGGTGGGCTGCAGAACGGATGTTGTGTCAGGAGGTATGAAAACAACATTATCTCCTGGCACATCTCCATAACAGTTCTTGAGTGACTAGGCACATTGTCAATGAGCAGTAGTATTTTGAGAGGAATCTTTTTTCCTTAGCAGTAGGTCTCAAAAGTGCACTTAAAACATCCAGTAAAGCATTCTGTAAACAGATGTGCTGTCATCCAGGTTTTGTTTTCCATTTATAGAGCACAGGCAGAGTAGATTTAGCATAATTCTTAAGCGCACTAGGATTTTTTGGAATGGTCAATGAGCATTTGGCTTCAACTTAGTCACTACCTGCATTAGCCCCTAACAAGAGAGTCAGCCTGTCCTTTGAAGCCAGGCATTTACTTCTCCTCTCTACCAGTGAAAAGTCCTAGATGGCAACTTCTTCCAATAGAAAGTTGTTTCATCTCCATTGAATATCTGTTATTTCATGTGTCCACCTTCATCAATGATCTTAGCTAGATCTTCTGGATAACTCGCTGCAGATTCTCCATCAGCACTTGCTGCTTTGCTTGCACTTTTAGTTACGGAAATGACTTCTTTCCTTAAACCTCATGAACCAACATGTGCTAGCTTCAAGTTGTTCTTCTGAAGCTTCCTTACCTCCCTCAGGCTCTACAGAATTGAAGAGAGTTATAGCCTTGCTCTGGATTAGGCCTTGGCTTAAGGAAATGTGGTTGGTTTGCTCTCCTATCCAGACCACTCAAACTTTCTCTATAGGAGCAATAAGGCTGTTTTGTTTTCTTATCGTTCATGTGTTCAGTGGAGTAG
>NW_012101965.1:1362065-1366716 GCF_000951045.1 Mandrillus leucophaeus
CTAGGTGTTTTTAAATTTTTTGTCATGCAGTCATTTAGAAAACCAAGATAGATACATATACATATATTTTATATAATATATGTATGTATACACACACATACATATATGTGTGTATGTGTATATATGTATCTCTATATATACACACACACAGGCATACCTGAATGATATTGTAGGTTTGGTTCTCAACTACCACACATGCAAGAAAACAAATATTGCAGTAAAGTGTGTCACAGAAATTTTATTGTTTCCTAGTGCATATAAAAGTTATATTTACACTATACTATAGTCTATTAAGTGTGTGGGACCATTGTGTTTAAAAAAGTACACACCTTAATTAAAAATACATTATTGCTAAAAACAACAACAACAACAACAACAAAAACCTGCTAACAATCATTTGAGGCTCCAGTGAGCTATAATCTTTTTGTCGTGGAGGGTCTTGCCTTAATGCTGATACCTGCCAACTAATCAGAGTGGTGGTTGCTGAAGATTGGCATGGCTCTGGCAATTAAAAAAAATAAGACAACCGTGGAGTTTGCCATATCAATGGACTCATCTTTTTCACAAAGGATTTCTCCGTAGCATGCAGTGCTGGTTGATAGTGTTTACTCATAATAAAGCTTCTTTTAAAATTCGAGTCAGTCCTCTCAAACCCTGCAGCTACTTTATCCACTACATTTATGTACTATTCTAAATCCTTTGTTGTTGTTTCAACAGTGTTCACAGTGTCTCATTCCATTCCAAGAAAGCACTTTCTTTGCTCACCCATAGAAAATAGCTCCTTATATTTTCAAGTTTGATTGTGAGATTGCAGCAATTTAGTCACATCTTCAGGTGCTACTTTCAATTCTAGTTTTCTTGCTCTTTCTGCTATATCTGGAGTTACTTTCTTCACTGAAGTCTTGGACCTCTAAAAGTCATCCATAACAATTGAAATAAACTTCTTTCAAACTTCTGTTAGTGTTGATATTTTGACCTCCTCCCATGACCCATAAATGTTCCTAACGGGATCTAGAATGGTGAGTTCTTTCCAGAAGGTTTTCAATCTACTTTGCTAAGATCTATCAGAGGAATCCATATCTATGGCATTGATGACCTTACAAAACGTATTTCTCCAATAATAAGACTTAAAAGTCAAAATTACTCCTTGATTGGTGGGCTGCAGAACGGATGTTGTGTCAGGAGGTATGAAAACAACATTATCTCCTGGCACATCTCCATAACAGTTCTTGAGTGACTAGGCACATTGTCAATGAGCAGTAGTATTTTGAGAGGAATCTTTTTTCCTTAGCAGTAGGTCTCAAAAGTGCACTTAAAACATCCAGTAAAGCATTCTGTAAACAGATGTGCTGTCATCCAGGTTTTGTTTTCCATTTATAGAGCACAGGCAGAGTAGATTTAGCATAATTCTTAAGCGCACTAGGATTTTTTGGAATGGTCAATGAGCATTTGGCTTCAACTTAGTCACTACCTGCATTAGCCCCTAACAAGAGAGTCAGCCTGTCCTTTGAAGCCAGGCATTTACTTCTCCTCTCTACCAGTGAAAAGTCCTAGATGGCAACTTCTTCCAATAGAAAGTTGTTTCATCTCCATTGAATATCTGTTATTTCATGTGTCCACCTTCATCAATGATCTTAGCTAGATCTTCTGGATAACTCGCTGCAGATTCTCCATCAGCACTTGCTGCTTTGCTTGCACTTTTAGTTACGGAAATGACTTCTTTCCTTAAACCTCATGAACCAACATGTGCTAGCTTCAAGTTGTTCTTCTGAAGCTTCCTTACCTCCCTCAGGCTCTACAGAATTGAAGAGAGTTATAGCCTTGCTCTGGATTAGGCCTTGGCTTAAGGAAATGTGGTTGGTTTGCTCTCCTATCCAGACCACTCAAACTTTCTCTATAGGAGCAATAAGGCTGTTTTGTTTTCTTATCGTTCATGTGTTCAGTGGAGTAGCATTTTTCATTTCCTTCAATAACTTTTTATTTACAGTCACAGCTTGGCTGTGCAAGAGGCCTAGGCTTTGGCTTATCTTGGCTTTCCACATGTCCTCTTCACAAAACTCAATCATTTCTAGCTTTCAATTTAAAATGAGACATATGACCGTTCTTTTCACTTGATCACTTAGAGGCCATTGTAGGTTATTAATTGGCCTCATTTCAATATTGTTGTGTCTCAGGGAACAAGAAAGCCCAAGAAGAGAAAGAGAGATTTGGGAATGGCTGGTTGGTGGAACAGTCAGAACACCATATAACATTTATCAATTAAGATTGCTGTCTTATATGGGTGCAGTTTGTGGCGCTCCAAAAAGAATGACAATAGTAACATCAAAGATCACTGAACATAGATCACCATAATACATATAAAAATAATAAAAAAGTTTAAAATATTGAGAGTATTACCAAAATGACAGAGACATGAAGTAAGCACGTGATGTTGGAAAATGGTGCTAATAAACTTGCATAAAGCAGGGTTGCCACAAACTTTCAATTTGTAAAAAAAGTAGTATCTGCAAAGTTGAATAAAGTGAAGCACAATAAATTGAGGTATGCTTTTGTGTGTGTGTGTGTATAAATTAGTGTCCAGAATTTAAAAGGTTTCTATAAAGAAATTAGAAACAGAAACTAACCCAAGAGAAAACTAGGCAAAGAATACGAACAGGCAATTCACAAACCAGGAAACTGAACAGCCAAGAAACGTAAGAAAAGATGGTCAACTTCACTAAATTTCAGATAAAAGGTACTTAAAATAATAATGTGCTATTTCATAATGACTAGACTGGTGAAGTGAGATACCTTGGTAATACTTCAGTAACTCCATGAGATTATTTAAGTTGCCCATAAGCTGCTTGTGAGAGTGTAGATTACCTAAATGATTTGGAAGAACAATTTTGTAAGACTGAGAAAAGTTGAAAATGCGCATATCCTGTGACTAGAAATTCAACTTCTGTGTTTAAATGCCAGAGGAAGTTTTAGTATGTGTACTAGGAGATAGATACAGATATCTTCATTGAAGTAATTTTTGTAATAGTAAAAAATTGGAAGCAATCTAAATGTCCATGAATGGGAGAATAAATTTTAGATAAATAAATTTGGGTGACAGAGCAAGACTCTGTCTCAAAAAAAAAAAAAAAAATTGAAACCATGGAATACTATAGAGCAGTTAAAACCAATATACTAGATCTATATGTATTAACATAGATAAATTTAAATACATAGATCTATATATATTAACATAGATAAATTTAAAGAATTTTAGATGACAGGTGCAGTTGCAGACTAATTTACACATATGAATATATTTACAAAATACTAAAAACACAGCAAGAATATATTACATGGTTTATGAGAATATTTCCATATGCAATGAAAGCATAAAACGTGGACTGGAAATGTATTCACCAAATTTATAATGAGAATTGCCTTCAGAGGAGGTGAAAGGGAATGAGACTGGAGGAGAATGAAAAAGACTTCAAATTTGTCCATAACATTCTACTTCTTTAATACAAAAAACTGAAGGGAAATGATAAAATTATCACTTTTTTTTTAACTTGTGGTTGGTAGGTACAGAAATGTATATATTGGATGCTTTATATTTTTCTAAATGTTTAAAATGTTTCCAAATAAAAAATGTGTTTCTATAATAGACAAAACCAAAATTTTGTTAAGGTGTTTGCAGTCAATCTCACTTGAAAAAACTGTAAAACCCTTTCTACAACAGCATTGTAAATACCAATATAATTAGCAGTATTTCTTTTTAAACCTAATGACTATTAACTCATTTGCAGAACCATAGCAAATATTTTCCCAAGCTGCTTCTGTTCTTTTTAAAAACGAGTCAAAATATTACATATGCTGACTTAAAAAGTCAAATGCTACAAAGAGCTTAGCATGAAAACAGGAAGCCCTACCCATTGTCTCCTCACCATTTGTGTCCAGGCTTCTGAAGTAATTACTGACAACTCTTCCAGTTGCTTCTTCTGATATTCACCTCCGTAATTCAAAGTAATGTGCCTTTTTTTCTTGAGTTTTTGATTTTATATTGACTTCATACCATGGGAGATGAGGATGTAACTTTGAGATCCATCTCACTCACCCAACTTATGCAAACACTCACATGTATGACATGCTCACGTGTGCACATGGCCAAGCACACATGCACACGTTCAGACGCTTCTCTTCTTCTCAACTTCCCAGTGGTGTTATGTCACTCTTTCTGGCTACATCAATAGTCACATTTTACAATATAACTCTTCTGTATTGTTCTCACCTGTGTCTTATAGTAAATGATTTCATTTTCTTTCTTTTACAGCTTTTTGTTTTTATTGGAATTAATTCTTGGCTCACTTTTTATTTCCTTATCTGTCTATGTATTAAGCAACAATTCATCTGGAAGCTCTTCAACAGACCTGAAAAATCTCCTTAGTTATATTAATATGCATCAGGTCTTCAATGCATTTATTTTTCTCATGAAAACATTATTCTCAGAAGCCTTCTCCTCTTACTCTTTTTCCTTTCTTTCTTCCTTTCTTTCTTTTTTCTTTTTTCTTTCCTTCTTTTTTTTCTTTTCTTTCTTTCTTTCTTTCCCTTCATCCATTCATCTTTCTTTCTTCCTTCCTTCCTTTTCTTTTCTTTTCTCCTTCCTTCCTCCTTCCTT
>NW_012101965.1:1366766-1370466 GCF_000951045.1 Mandrillus leucophaeus
AGGTTTCTATAAAGAAATTAGAAACAGAAACTAACCCAAGAGAAAACTAGGCAAAGAATACGAACAGGCAATTCACAAACCAGGAAACTGAACAGCCAAGAAACGTAAGAAAAGATGGTCAACTTCACTAAATTTCAGATAAAAGGTACTTAAAATAATAATGTGCTATTTCATAATGACTAGACTGGTGAAGTGAGATACCTTGGTAATACTTCAGTAACTCCATGAGATTATTTAAGTTGCCCATAAGCTGCTTGTGAGAGTGTAGATTACCTAAATGATTTGGAAGAACAATTTTGTAAGACTGAGAAAAGTTGAAAATGCGCATATCCTGTGACTAGAAATTCAACTTCTGTGTTTAAATGCCAGAGGAAGTTTTAGTATGTGTACTAGGAGATAGATACAGATATCTTCATTGAAGTAATTTTTGTAATAGTAAAAAATTGGAAGCAATCTAAATGTCCATGAATGGGAGAATAAATTTTAGATAAATAAATTTGGGTGACAGAGCAAGACTCTGTCTCAAAAAAAAAAAAAAAAATTGAAACCATGGAATACTATAGAGCAGTTAAAACCAATATACTAGATCTATATGTATTAACATAGATAAATTTAAATACATAGATCTATATATATTAACATAGATAAATTTAAAGAATTTTAGATGACAGGTGCAGTTGCAGACTAATTTACACATATGAATATATTTACAAAATACTAAAAACACAGCAAGAATATATTACATGGTTTATGAGAATATTTCCATATGCAATGAAAGCATAAAACGTGGACTGGAAATGTATTCACCAAATTTATAATGAGAATTGCCTTCAGAGGAGGTGAAAGGGAATGAGACTGGAGGAGAATGAAAAAGACTTCAAATTTGTCCATAACATTCTACTTCTTTAATACAAAAAACTGAAGGGAAATGATAAAATTATCACTTTTTTTTTAACTTGTGGTTGGTAGGTACAGAAATGTATATATTGGATGCTTTATATTTTTCTAAATGTTTAAAATGTTTCCAAATAAAAAATGTGTTTCTATAATAGACAAAACCAAAATTTTGTTAAGGTGTTTGCAGTCAATCTCACTTGAAAAAACTGTAAAACCCTTTCTACAACAGCATTGTAAATACCAATATAATTAGCAGTATTTCTTTTTAAACCTAATGACTATTAACTCATTTGCAGAACCATAGCAAATATTTTCCCAAGCTGCTTCTGTTCTTTTTAAAAACGAGTCAAAATATTACATATGCTGACTTAAAAAGTCAAATGCTACAAAGAGCTTAGCATGAAAACAGGAAGCCCTACCCATTGTCTCCTCACCATTTGTGTCCAGGCTTCTGAAGTAATTACTGACAACTCTTCCAGTTGCTTCTTCTGATATTCACCTCCGTAATTCAAAGTAATGTGCCTTTTTTTCTTGAGTTTTTGATTTTATATTGACTTCATACCATGGGAGATGAGGATGTAACTTTGAGATCCATCTCACTCACCCAACTTATGCAAACACTCACATGTATGACATGCTCACGTGTGCACATGGCCAAGCACACATGCACACGTTCAGACGCTTCTCTTCTTCTCAACTTCCCAGTGGTGTTATGTCACTCTTTCTGGCTACATCAATAGTCACATTTTACAATATAACTCTTCTGTATTGTTCTCACCTGTGTCTTATAGTAAATGATTTCATTTTCTTTCTTTTACAGCTTTTTGTTTTTATTGGAATTAATTCTTGGCTCACTTTTTATTTCCTTATCTGTCTATGTATTAAGCAACAATTCATCTGGAAGCTCTTCAACAGACCTGAAAAATCTCCTTAGTTATATTAATATGCATCAGGTCTTCAATGCATTTATTTTTCTCATGAAAACATTATTCTCAGAAGCCTTCTCCTCTTACTCTTTTTCCTTTCTTTCTTCCTTTCTTTCTTTTTTCTTTTTTCTTTCCTTCTTTTTTTTCTTTTCTTTCTTTCTTTCTTTCCCTTCATCCATTCATCTTTCTTTCTTCCTTCCTTCCTTTTCTTTTCTTTTCTCCTTCCTTCCTCCTTCCTTCCTCCCTCCCTCCCTCCTTCCTTCCTTCCTTCCTTCCTTCCTTCCTTCCTTCCTTCCTTCCTTCCTTCCTTCCTTTCTTCCTCTCTCTCTCTCTCTCTCTCTCTTTCTCTCTCTTCCTGTTGAATGCATTGAACATGTAGACTCCTGCTCCAATTTGACCTGGCTGCTCTCTGCTGCTGTGTAGCTGTCCTTCTGAGAATTCCTTTCACCATCATCCTAGGAATTTATTTTGTTTCTCTCTTGATTGGATTTCCTGTTTCTTCAAGCGTTTATATTTTATATTCTTGCTTTCTCCCTTCATTAGAGTAAAGCACTTTATCAAGTAGCTGAGAATGGTTACATGTGATGTAAATACATCCTCTGTTAATTTTGTCCCCTGCAAAGGATGTTTTCATCCTAACTTCTGGTACATGTATGTGACCTTCTTTGGAAACAGGATCTTTGCAGACATAATTAAGATGTAAATTAAGATGTAAGGACTAGGGCAGGTCCTTAATCCAACATGACTGGTACCCTTATAAGAAGGAGAAAAGAAAGCACAGACACATCACAGGAGAGAATGCCGTGTGAAGACACACACACAGAGGGGAGACAGCTGTGTGATGGAGGAGACAGAGACTGGAATTATGCAGCTACAAGTCAAGGAGTGTCTAGTATTGTTGGCAATCACTAGAAGCTAAGAGAGAGAACATGCCCTGACAATAGCATAATTAAAGACTTACAGTTCCCAGAATTGTGAGAGAATATATTTTTGTTGTTTAAAGCTACCTAATTTGTGATACTTTGTTACTGCAGCCACAGGAATCTAATACAGCTTCCATTTCTGGTAATTTCTTTATCCTACCCTTACACTTGATCGATAGTTTGTCTACATATAGAGTTTCAGGTTGGAGATCATTTTTTCTCAGAATTTGCAGGCTTTGCTACATTCCTAGTTTTTATATTGCTCTTGAGAGGTCAGATGCCATTGTGATTTCCAATCTTTTGCTTGTAAGTCATCTTTTCATCATGTGAAGATTTTAGTATTTTCTTTTCATTCTTGTGCTCTCAAATTTATGATGTCTCTCAGTGCAAGGTTGTATTTGCTTTTTAATCCACTTTTATCCAAGGGCTTCATTTTTCCATTCTCTCTTTCTGTACTGCCTATTAGTCATATATTGGACCTGTTAGTTACTCTTCTAATTTTCTGTCCCTTTCCTTCTGTTTCCTTTATGTTTTACCTTCTCTTCCATTTTTCTTTTTTGTTTTGTTTTGTTTTTTGAGATGGAGTCTTGCTTTACTGCCCAGGCTTGAGTGCAGTGGCACAATTGCAGCTCACTTCAACCTCTACCTCCCAGGTTCAAGCAATTCTCCTGCCTCAGCCTCCTGAGTAGCTGGGACTTCCGGCACACACCGCAACACACAGCTAATTTTTGTATTTTTAGTAGAGATGGTGTTTTACCATGTTAGCCACGCTCGTCTCAAACTCCTGACTTCAAGTGATCCACCCACCTCAGCCTCCCAAAGTTCTGGGATTACAGGCATGAGTCACTGTGCCTAGCCCATTTTTCATTTCTTTTTTTTTTTTTTTTGTTCTTCCTTTTCAGTGATTTTGTCAATATTAATTTTTCAATCTTTCTGTTGAGTCTAAAAATTTTT
>NW_012101965.1:1371160-1378059 GCF_000951045.1 Mandrillus leucophaeus
CAGGCTGGAGTGCAGTGGTGCAATCTCGGCTCACTGCAATCTCTGCCTCCCAGGTTCAAGTAATTTTCCTGTCTCAGCCTCCCAGGTAACTGGGACTACAGGCACGCGCCACCATGCCTGGCTACTTTTTGTATTTTTAGTAGAGACAGGGTTTCACATGTTGGCTAGGCTGGTCTTGAACTCCTGACCTCGTGATCCACCTGCCTCCGCCTCCTACAGTGCTAAGATTACAGGTGTGAGCCACCGTGCCCGGCCTTAAATATTTTTTGAGATTAGGAAACAAAAATAAGTCATAAGAAACCAAATCAGGATTGTAAGGTGGAAACCTAATGAGTTCCCATAGAAACTCTTGCAAAATTTCCCTTGTTTGAGTAGAGAAATGAGCAGAAGCATTATTATGGTGGAGAAGCCTCTTTGATTAAGCTTTCCTGAATATTTTTTTGTTAAAGCTTTGGCTAACTTTCTCAACACACTCTCATAATAAGCAGATGTTTGTAGGGATTCAATCAGGCTGGTGTTGTCCGTGTACTTCATTCATCCATCGCTGGGTCAGGGGTCTGCAAGAGAAAGACTCCTGCAGCTGGTGCCCCCGTGTGAGGAGCATGACCTCAGCTGGTGCCCTATGTGAGGAGTGCTACCAGAGATGTTATCATTCTTTGGCTCTCCAGATAGTCAACAAGCAAAATGCCTTGAGCATCCCAAAGAACTGTTGCCATGTCCCTTGCTCTTAACCGGTTCACTTGTGCTTTGATGGGACCACTTCCACTCTTGGTAGCCATTGCTTTGCTCGTGCTTTTTCATCAGGATCACACTGGTTAAGGCCATATTTCATCTCCTATTACAATTCTTGGAGAAATGCTTCAGGATCTTGATCCTACTTGTTTAAAATTTCCATTGAAAGCTCCTATCTGCAACTAATCTGGATGCAGCAGATTTGGTACACATTGAGTGGAAAGTTTTGCTCAACTTTAATTTTTCAGTCAGAATTGTGTAAGCTGAACCAATTGAGATATCTATAATGTGGGCTATTGTTTCTGCTATTAATTGTTGGTCCTCTTCAATTAAGGCATGAACAAGATAAATGTCTTCCTCTCAAATTGTGGTGGATGGTCTGCCACTGTGGGCTTCATATTCATCATCATCTTGTGCCTTCTTAAAACAGGTTATCCATTTGTAAATTGCTGATTTCTTTGGGGCATTGTTCCCACAAACTTTTTGTAAAGCATCAATTATTTCACCATTCTTCCACCTAAGCTTCATCATAAATTTGATGTTTGTTTAATTTTAGCAGAATTCATGTTACTCTGATAGAAGCTCTTTTCAAACTGTGTCCTAGCTTTTTCTTTTTTTTTCTTTTTTTTTTTTTGAGACAGAATCTCATTCTATTGCCCAGGCTGGAGGTCAGTGTCACAATCTTGACTCACTGCAACCTCCACCTCCCAGGTTCAAGTGATCCTCCTGCCTCAGCCTCCTGAGTAGCTGGGACTACAAGCATGCGCCACCATGCCCGGAATTTTTGTATTTTTAATAGAGACGGGGTTTTACCATGTTGGCCAGGCTGGTCTTGAACTCTTGACCTCGTGATCCACCCACCTCAGCCTCCCAAAGTGCTGAGATTACAGGCATGAGACACTGTGCCTGGCCTGTCCTATCTTTCTTAATGCCACAAACCAGATCCTGTCCAGAAGCTATAACCAGTTAGCATGAGTTTACGATGGTTCAAAAGATTTTGAAGTCTATGCATAGTTTTCTTTTACAATACGCATTTCCCATGAACTTTGAAAATACCTGGCATATTTAATTTCCAAGAGCTTTTTCTTATTTTCTAATTACTTATTGTTTTTAAAAAATCATAATCCTATCTTATTTTATAGAAAAAAATTAGTAAGGTTTTGAAGTGTACTTCTGGTCTTTTCTTTCTTAACATTTTTTAAAAAAAACTACAATAGTTTACAAAAGCAAAACTACTTTTGCCACTTCCATAAATGTACTGAAAGTCCTGGCCAGAGCACTTACACAAGAAAAATAAATCAAAGGCTCCAAATTGGAAAGGAAGAAGTCAAATTATTTCTGTTTGCCGATGACACAATCTTGTATGTAGAAAACCCTAAAGGTTTCAAACATGCACAAAACACTGTTAGAACTAAGAAATAAAGTCAGCAAAGTTGCAGGATACAAAATCAACACAGAAAATTATTTGTGTTTCTAAACACTAACAATATAAAACTTGAAAAGGAATTATAAAAATAAGTCCATTTATAATAGCATCAAAAATTATAATTGTTAGGAGTAAACTTAAGCAAATGAGAGAAAGACTTATACACTGAAAACTACAAAAATTTGCTAAAAGAAATTAAAGAAGATACAAATAAGTAGAAAAACATCCTGTATTCATTTATTGGAAGCTTTAATATTGTTAAGATTCCGATATTACCCGGCCAGTCACAGTGGTTCACGCCTGTAATCCCAGCACTTTGGGAGGCCAAGATGGGCAGATCACGAAGTCAGGAGATCAAGACCATCCTGGCTAAAACGGTGAAACCCTGTCTCTACTAAAAATACAAAAAAATTAGCTGTGCGTGGTGGTGGGCGCCTGTGGTCCCAGCTACTTGGGAGGCTGAGGCAGGAGAATGGCATGAACCCGGGAGGTGGAGCTTGTAGTGAGCCGAGATTGTGCCACTGCACTCCAGCCTAGGCAACAGAGTGAGACTCTGTCTCCATAAATAAATAAATAAATACATAAATAAATAAATCATGCCACTGCACTCCAGCCTGGGTGACAGAGCGAGACTCCGTTTCAAAAAAAAAAAAGATTTTGATATTATCCAAAGCAACCTAAAGATTCAATGCAATCCCTGTCAAGAACTAAATGATGTGTTTGCAGAAATAGAAAAGTCTATTTTAAAGTTCATGTGGAACCTCAAGAGACCCTAAATAACCAAAACAATTTGGAAAAAAAAAAAAGTTGGAGATCTCACACTTCCTGATTTCAAAACTTATTACAAAGTGGCAATAATCAAAACAGTGTGATACTGGCACAAAGACAGACATACAAACCAATGGAATAGAATAGAGACCAGAGAAATAAAGTCTTACACATAAGGTCAAATAATCTTCAACAGGGGTACTAAGACCACTCGATGGAGGAAAGGACAGTCTTTTCAACAAATAGTACTAGGAAAACTGGATATCCACATGCAGAAGAATGAAGCTGGTTTCTTAGCTTATACCATATGCAAAAATTAACTCAAAATAGATTAAAGACTGTAAAATCTAAAACTGTAAAAGTCCTAAAAGAAAACGCTGGATAAAATCCTATGACATTGAATTGGAAATGGTTTCTTTTTTTTTTTTTTTTTGAGACGGAGTCTCACCCAGGCTGGAGTACAGTGGCCGGATCTCAGCTCACTGCAAGCTCCGCCTTTTGGGTTCACGCCATTCTCCTGCCTCAGCCTCCAGAGTAGCTGGGACTACAGGCGCCCGCCACCTCGCCCGGCTAGTTTTTTGTATTTTTCAGTAGAGACGGGATTTCACCGGGTTAGCCCGGATGGTCTCGATCTCCTGACCTTGTGATCCGCCCGTCTCGGCCTCCCAAAGTGCTGGGATTACAGGCTTGAGCCACCGCACCCGGCCGAATGGTTTCTTTTTTAAACAACTTAACTTTTATATTAAGTTACAGGTACATGTGCAGGTTTGTTGTATAGGTAAACTTCTGTCATAGGGGTTTGTTGTACAGATTATTTCATCATCCATGTAGTATGCCTAGTTCCCATCAGTTATTTTTCCTGATCCTCTCCCTCCTCCTATCCTCTACCCTCTGATAGGCCCCAGTGTGTATTGTTCCCCTCTATGTATCCATGTGTTCTTATGTTCCTGTGTTAGTTTGCTTGATTTCTTGAATATGGCACTCAAAGCACAGTCAATAAATGCAAAAACAGATAAATGAGATTACATCAAACTTAAAACTTTTGTTCATCAAAGGACACAATCAACAGGGTTAAAAGGCAACCTACAGAAAGGAGAAAATATTTGCAAATTACATACCTGATAAGGGATTGATATTCAGAATATAGAAAGAACTCCTAAAACTCAACAACCAAAACCAAATAACCCTTTTAAAAAATGGGCAAAGGACCTGAATAGATATTTTCCTAAAAATGATATACAAATGGCCAACAAGCATATGAAAAGATATTTAACATCACTAACCACTAGGGAAATGCAAATCAAAACCCCAGTGAGATGTCACCTCACACTCAGGATGGCTACTACTAATAAAAACCACACAAAACAGAAAATAACAAATGTTGGTGAGGATGTGGAGAAATTAGAACCCTTGTGTAATTGTTGGTGCAAATGTAAAATGGTGCAACCACTATGGAAAATGGTATAGTTCTTTGAAACATTAAAAACAGTGTTACCATATGATCTAGCAATATCGTTTCTGGGTATATATACAAAAGAATTGAAAATAGGATCTTAAGGTTATATTTGCACATTCACGTTCATAGCAGCATTATTTACAATAGTCAAGATGTGGAAGCAGCCCAGCATTCATCAATGGATTATGGATAAGTAAAATGTAATATGTACACACAACTGAATATATTTCAGCCTTAAAAGGAAGAAAATGGCTTTACACGCTACAACATGGATAAACCTTGAGGAAATCATGCTAGGTGAAATAAGCCAGTCACTGCATGATTTCACTTACAAAACATACCTAAC
Organism: Mandrillus leucophaeus; assembly: GCF_000951045.1. Taxonomy (NCBI): domain Eukaryota; kingdom Metazoa; phylum Chordata; class Mammalia; order Primates; family Cercopithecidae; genus Mandrillus; species Mandrillus leucophaeus. Next base: position 1,375,889 of record NW_012101965.1, read on the forward strand.
ATAGTCAAGTTTATGGAAACAGAAAGTAGAATGGTGATTGCCAGGGGCTGGGGGAAGGGGGAATGGGGAGTTATTCATCGGGTATAGAGTTTTAGTTTCGCAAAATGAAAAAGTTCTGGAGATCTGTTGCACAACAATGTGAATATATCTCAGTCTACTAAACTGTATACTTGGTTAAGATGGTAAATTTTATATTATGTATTTTTACCACAATTTAAAATAATAAACAAAAAGGATGCCAGAATGCTGCAAAATTTGAAAACCAGTGATGTAAAACTCTAAGTGGCACAATTCTGACTTTTTATGCCACCATTTGTAGCTGTGTTGTTTTGGAGACAGACATTGACATGTCGGCTTCAGTTATTTTTTGTGTAAGACAGGGAGATTATCTCTGTAGGATATGCATACTTTACCTAATAAGGGAAAAAATGTCAAACCTCTATATTTTTCCCTAAAAGAAGAATTTCCTGATGGAGAGGTACAGCTGGAGCACACCACCTTTTTCTAAGATTTCCTCTTTCCCTCAAACTTCAACTCACTGTGGCACTTGCCTCTAAGAGTCCTTCCTCTCTGGTGTGTCAGGCTAACTGTGGAATACGAATCTCCCCTTGGGTCTTTGAAGTATTGCTGAGACAGGTTGAGACTTGCAAATGAGGCTTTAGGGGATAACATGTGGGAGGTAAACACGGATGGCTCTCTGAGCCTAAATTGGTTTATAAAATAAGCCTAATTCTGGTTTGAAAACCTGCTTCTGGTTTGTGGAGTGAGGGGGAAAGACAAATTCTAGACAGGGCCTTTGCTTTCCAGCTCCAGTCTGAGTGCATATGGCAGATACCATCTTCTTATCCAATCCCTTAGGAATTAATCCCTGATATTGACATCCAACTAAGAGATGTCTACAACAGGTTTAGCTTCATAGGCATCCAGGGGGAATGCAGAACACCATTCTAGAAACCTGTTTTTCAGAATTAAACTAATCAGACCTAATGTTTAAAAACCGGTATCAGTAACTAGATTAATAAAACACACACTGTTACTAACATCCAATAATTAAATCAACTAATAAGATATATATTTTTAAATATCTTCCCATAGAATAAGACAAATTAGGCTGTGTGCAGTGGTTCACGCCTGTAATTCCAGCACTTTGGGAGGCCAAAGAGGGTGTATCGCCTGAGCTCAGGAGTTCAAGACCACCCTAGGCAACATGGTGAAATACTGTCTCTACTAAAATACAAAAAAATTAGTCAAGCATGGTGGCGTGCGCCTGTAGTCTCAGCTATTTGGGAAGTGAGGCATGAGAATCGCTTGAGCCCGGGAGGTGGAGGTTGCAGTGAGCCGAGATGGTACCTCTGCACTCCAGCCTGGGCAACAGTGTGAGATTCCATATGGCGGTGGGGGCGGGGGGCGGGGGGAAGAGAGAGAGAGAGAAATTTACACTCTGGTTAAATTTTTCATTTTGAAGATATTGGGCACTGTCCTATATCCCCAGCTTCTGCTATAATACCAGTGTGTTTACAGTCAACACTACTAAGGAAATCGTGGGCTAGAGACAGGAGAAGAATAAATTCTGCATTTGATAGTTGCTAGTTTGCAATGTATTCTACTTGCCATTCCCCAAAATACGCCCTGACTTCCAAGGGAAAGCAGGATATGGGGAGCAGTATCTTATTATGCTGCCGAGAACATTTGTTTGTTTTCTTATTAAATCACATGTGAAACTTGCCTGTTTCTCTCCTACTAGGGATAAGGAGGAAGGTGGTTGCTGCAAGGCCATGGTCAATCTGTGGAGTTCCTTCTATGTGGTACTTGTTCTGATTTAGAAAAAAATACTGTTATTACATGAAAAAGCTAATGTTGCGATTGTAAACACTCATTAAGAGAGGCTAAATAATAGTTGGTCTTACTTTATAAACAGAAAACCTTGAAAAAATTAAATGTTGATAATAGGTCTAGAACTAACAGAAAAGAATTGCAGTAGAGACGGTTTTTTGGAACCTGTTACTTTTTCAGTGGCGCTCTGGCCTAATCTGAATATCAGAATTACCTGTAAAACTTAAAAAAAAAAAAAAGGCCAGGCCTGGGCGCCGTGGCGCCTGTAATCCCAGCACTTTGGGAGGCCCAGGCAGGTGGATCACGAGGTCAGGAGATCGAGACCATGCTAGCTAACA
>NW_012101965.1:1378767-1425737 GCF_000951045.1 Mandrillus leucophaeus
TTTTTTTTTTTTTTTGAGATGGAGTCTCATTCTCTTGCCCACACTGAAGTGCAGTGGCGCCATCTCGGCTTACTGCAACCTCTGCCTCCTGGGTTCAAGCGATTCTCGTACCTCAGGCTCCCAAGTAGCTGGGACTACAAGCGCATGCCATCATGCCTGGCTAATTTTTTGTATTTTTAGTAGAGAAGGGGTTTTACCATGTTGAGCAGGCTGATCACAAACTCCTGACCTCAGGTGATCCACCTGCCTCAGCCTCCCAAAGTGCTGGGATTACAGCCACTGTGCCCAGGCCTTAGTTAATTTTTTTGAGAGACGGTCTCTCTGTGTCACCTAGGCTGGAGTGGTGTAGTGCAATCACAGCTCACTGCATCCTCAACCTCCCAGGCTTAAGTGATCCTCCTACTTCAGCCTCCCAAGTAGCTGGGGCTACAGGTGTGCACCACCATGCCTGGCTAATATTTTTATTTTTTGTAGAGATGGGGTCTCACTATGTTGCCCAGGCTGGTCTTGAACTTGTGGACTCAAGTCATCCTCCTGCCTCAGTCCCCCAAAGTGATGCAATTACAGGTGTGAGCCACCGAGCCTGGCTGCTTCTTAAGTTTCTGTTTCGCATCTGGAGACCCTCTTCTCTACCTGAAGATTCACATAAATGAGCTTCTTGGAGCAAAATTGGTATGAGTGGCACTATTTATGAGACGCTTCTAAAACCAGCTACAAAGGTATTGACTAATGTTATGATCAGAAGGAGGGCTCAACGTGCTTTTGGCAAAATGCATTCATCAAGTGACACTGAGGGACACTGCACAGTGGAAGTGGCTTTCAAGTTGAAAGAGCAATTAGTATTGGCTGTGCACGGGCAGATATTTCACTACAGTTGAGTGAACGTAGTCATAGGTTCTGTACAAAGCACTTCTAGTTAATATGTGTGATTTATGTATGGAGAAACACCTAATGGAGTTTTGATCAACAGATGACTACAATCTGTGTTGCTTTTATTTCGTTGCTATTATTTTGTGAGCTCTGCCTCCGTGCCTACTGAGCCCAGAAACCTATATTCAGCAGGAGGGGTATTGCTACAGCAGTAGGAAGAAGGTACAGCTCTGAATGCCAATCCAGAGCACAGTTGGTCGTCCTCATGATGCCTCTTAACTACGATTCAATGATGAAAGAAATATTACAAGATTTGCCCCAAATCAGTCATATCAGTGGAGTAGAGTCACATTTTATTTGGGGGCTCAGGGTCTAATCTTGGCATGGAAGGTAAAACACTGGGCAATCAGATTATCCTTGAAAGTTCCTCATGTTATCCTAACACTGAACCCAGCGGCAAACTTTTTTGGTTTTCCCTTGTGTTTTAACCATGGCCTCATTTCCCTACGGTAGTTCGGGCCAAGGTTAGGTTTAAACGGAGATAACTACAGAGTTGATGAAGGGATAATTTTTCTTCTTCGTTTTTTTTTTTTTTGTTCTGTTTCTCCCTGTTCAGGTAGTTTAATGTATATTGGTTATAATGTTCCACTCACATACCATTTTTCCTTTTCTTTGAGTTTTATTGTTTTTTGAATTTGGTGTAGCACATTGTTTAGGTATGTGGGTCTTGCAGTCAGGCTTCCTGAGTTTCAATCCACGTTCTGCAATGGATTAACTGTATGCCCTCCAGAACATTACTTAACCTGCCCAAGCCTCAGTTTCCTTTTTTGTCAAGAGAGGGTAGTGTTTTGACATCATAATTAAATGAGTCAATACATGGGATCCCTAAGGGCACAGCCTGCTAAGAATATGTGCTCAAAGGTCAAAGTTATTGATATTTGGTGGTGACTTGTGGGAGATTGGGTGGCAGGCAGTGTTCAATCTCAAGAGATTCACACTACAACTGTGAGAATCCTAAGTACTTAATTAACATAGGTTTGCTTCAGGCTAGAGAGCACAAGTATCCCTTCTATGACTCCAGTTATTATTACTTGAATGTTATCCCACTGTAGCCTAAATGGCCGTGACATCAGCCTCTAGTTAAAGTCAGACTCAGAGTGAGCAATTGCTTATTCTTTCTTTGAACTCAGTTGATTGTGAAGAGGTAATGGGGCCAGTCATAGAGCCTCATTCAGAGCATTTTAAGACCTCCTTGTTTTTATTCCTCATGGATGATATATGGGCAGATATGTTTTCATTAGAGGAAGTAAATGGCACTTATTATAATTGTTTCCAGGAAAATAATGTGTCCTAGTACATATCATGTATAAGTATTGCTTGAGCTTCTGATGGGATGGTGATATGGTCTAGACAATACACAAATACTGATTTGTGTGAATTACACATAGAAATCAGCTGATCAGAAATCACCTGAACTGGTGGTTTCAACAGAGGCTACCTCATCTTTTGATTAGAGCACATAGTAAATGACTAACATGCTAAGCAGTCAATGGGGTGGCTCATTCAATTCTAAGATCATTATTTTGTCTCTTAGAGTTCCTGCTTTTATGATTTCTGTGGAAATGTATTACTTGGGCCCAATCTACATAGCTTTCAAATTAGCAAGTGAGGTCAACTTCCGCAGGCCTCTCATTGATGCTGTGAAATCAGTTGGCTAGGTAAATTGGGCCAGATAAAGGGATGCGATGCATCAGAGCAGAGCCAAGTGTAAGTTTCTGTGTTGGGTTGGTCACCCTGAAGCTCTCATAGCTTTCATGTCTTGCCTGGAGTCCCCTCTGTCTCCAGTATGTACATACACAGCTCTCACACCCAGCCTCTTGTCTAGGAGGTTAATTGTGAGACCAAAAAACACGCAAAAAACAGACGCTGAAATGGCTCCTCCCTACCCCACCCATCTTACCCCACTCAGATTCTGACAGTACTCCCCACCCTTCACCTGGGGCGCGCTCCACACGGGCCACACCCTCACACTGACTCAGGAGGGCTGGCTTTGGCGCTCTCCGGAGGCCTGGGAGTATGACGGCCCCAACACCCAGGCCTCTGTGCCCTCTCTCCCAGCAAGCAAGGCAGCAAAGTATAATTCACTGGCTTGGTGACTCTCTTGAAATGATTTTTCATAAGACACGATGAGGATTATTCACATAGTAGTTTCTATTCTCTCAGCAGTATATAATATACATATACTTAATTCCCAAGGGCTTGCAGTCTCATGATTCTGCTGTTTCTGGATCTGTATCCACACGTTGTTTCTGATTCCTTTCAGATAAATCTGATGCCAATGCCAAACTCATCTTTGCTTTCTAACAACAATCTACTCATAACGTTAGTTTTATAAGCCTGGCAGGCTTTTCCAGGGGAAGGGTCTCATCACAGAGCATATGGCCTTTTGTATTTTGATGGCTTTACTCTTTCTCTCCATGCTTGTAAGTTTCATCTTCCTTTACTCTCCCCATTTGCTCTGAGGAGCAAACAAATCCCTCTCCTTGTGTGATACAGTATTGCTCTTTTCTTCAAGGCTTCAGTACCAGCTCTTATTTCTTGCAGGAACTCACTAAACCCAAGTGATCTCAAGAAAATATTTCCCAACGAAAATGATTTTTGCCCTAAGAGAAGTCTCATACCTGCTACTAACAAAAAGAATATTCTCTGTCCTGTTACATGCGTTAAAAAGAAATGTCATGGCAGCAACAGGTATCCTCAAAGAGACATATCCAGGGTACTCGAGGTACACCAAGGATGAGGGGTCCACTCTGCTTGGGAGTTTAGGAAGAACTTCATGGAGGTGGTGGCACAGGTGTCAGGCTCTGGGAAGCGGGGTAGAGAATGGAGGTATAGTTTTGCTGACCTCAGCATGGGTCTAGCTTGGTTTCTCAGCAGCGTCATAGCTGAGGTGTCAGCTCTCAGGAGGTGGTTGCCCCAGACACATGAGAAGAGAGAACCTAGAGACAGGCACACCCATCCCAGGGGGCAGGGAGGATGCTCCAGAGCAAGTGCAGCTGCAAGCAGTGGCAAGTTCAGGCAGGTGGAGCATGGCATGCGGAAAGAATGGGAACTGATGCCAGGGCAGTCCAGTCAGGTGGTGGCATCAGGGAGGGCTGGCCAGGCAGGTTAGGGTGCGGGCTGGGGAGCAGTGTGTAGGGATATCACAGCAGAGCCAAGACAATCTGAGAAGATGTGGGTAGGCAGAAGAAAAAGGATATAACTGAAAATGTGTGGGGTTTTTTTGTTGTTGTTTTCGGTTTTTTTTGATGGAGTCTGGTCTGTCACCCGGGCTGGAATGCAGTGCTGCGATCTTAGCTCACCGCAACCGCCGCCTCCCGGATTCAAGTGATTCCCCTGGCTCAGCCTCCCGAGTAGCTGGGATTACAGGTGCACACCACCACACCTGGCTAATTTTTTGTATTCTAGTAGAGACAGGGTTTCACCATGTTGGCCAGGATGGTCTCAATCTCTTGACCTCATGATCCGCCCGCCTTGGCCTCCTGAAGTGCTGGGATTATAGGCTTGAAGAAGGGGTTTTAAGAGCAAAGCTCCCCACAGGGAGGGAGGAAGTGGGACGGCAGAAGCTAAGGAGGTTGTTGGCCTAGAGGAACTAGGGTGCAAGCTGAGGGTTATTCAGAGCACAGGGTCAGGAGATGCTTAACCTTAAGGCCAACATCAAAGTGAAGTTGAGTTGTTAGAAGCCAGGCTCCTCCAGTTCTCTCTGATGAAGTTCAGAGGCACCACTGAGCCGGAGGGGTGAGTGCTGAGTGGGAGGAGACTCTGGCTGGTGGTCAAGGACAGAAGTTCAGGAAACTGAGTAGAGAGCCAGGCAAATCACTAGTGTCTTCTCCAAACACACCCAGCCATCACCTCTCAGCCTCAGAGACTCCCCTAATTCTTCCAGAACTTGGGGATGGTTCAATTCTTTCTTTTCCTAGACTAGCATCTTTATCATAATTTTAGGGCCTGATTCTAGGCCAGGAAGTACTCTTATTTTCTGACTTTAGGGATATTTCCCACTGGGACTGAGTGAGATAATGCAGGGCGAGGCTGTGCACTGTGGAATGTTAAGACCCTGAGTTCTGGAGCCAGAATGCTTGGGTTTGAATCCTGGCTCTAGCACTTACTGGCTGTGTGACCTTGGACAAGTTATTTGACTTCTCTTTGCCTAATTTTCCTCATCTGCAAGATGGGGATTAATAATAGTGCCTACTTCATAAAAAGTGACTGTGAAGATTAATTCAGTTAATTGAGTTAACATAAACATTTAGAACAGTTCTTGGCACTTAATAAACAATCAATCAATATTCAATTAGTATTAGCTATTACTTCTCCAATGATGAGGAGGCCTGAGGAAGATTCTGTGTGGATCTAAGGCTATTCTTCACTTGATAAAATATATTTTGAGTGGTTACCATACACCAGGTATTGTTCTAGGAACCTGGGATGTATCAGTCTACAAAACGAACAAAACGCCCTGCCCTATGTCATCTTTTTCTGTTGACTGTAAAACAGAAAGTGGGATTTTCAGAACTTTTGTCTATGGGAGTTGCAAGAATTCTTTTATATATATATATACTTTTCTGTATAATTGTTTATAAGACTTCAAGTAGCAAGTACCAAGCCCAATTCAAAGGCCTCAACCAGGACAGACCAGACCATATTATGACTACTTCCTTTCGGGAAACACTGATACCCTTGACAAGCCTCCTTTGAACCAAATTCTTACTCAAAGCAGAGTTGGTGACATACTCTAGAGCTGGGCTTCTCAATCTTGGTGTTATTGGCATTTTGTAATTCTTTATTGAGGGACTGTCCTGTGTGTTGAAGGGTGTTCAGCAGCACTGCTAGCTAGATGTTACTCACTGGAGGTCAGTAGCATTCCCCCAGTTGTGATAACCCAAAATGTCTCTAGATTGCCTACTCTCCTCTGGGGGCAAAATCCCAGTTGGGAAACACTGCTCCAGTGGCTGACCAATGCCACAGTGGACAAGGCTGCTTAACCCCAGCTGCAGAGACCACTGTGTTCCGTCTCTGTCGTCAGTGGAGCTTCTTTGGCACCCAGAACCCAAGAGCCCTAGCCAGTGATAGTCTATGCTGTCCGCTCAGGATTTCTGCAATCTTATCACACAAACGGGTAACTCCAAGAGCTCTCTGACCCTGGGTCACTCATGACATGAGGGTGGGTTTGCGGATTAGGGATAGGAAGAAGGAAAGGCAGCTGTTCATTCTCACTACAGCAAGAGTCTCATCCAGCACTTATTTAGATAGGTAATTGCGTTCACTACACTTGGGGAGATAATCAGGTATGATTGGTGGGACACTTTTTTCCTTTATTCTATTTGTCCCTGTCCTCCATGTTATGACACTGCCTGTGTTGAATTTACTCACCTGGGTGTGTTCTGAGGCTGTGCGATCTAACTCAGGAGCCCTAACAACTGGTCTTGAAGTTCCTAAAACCAATTGCAGACAGGGAGTATGCCCAGGAACCCTGTCACAAGGCAGAACTTAGCAGTGGTGGCTGCTGGCTCCAAGCTAAATTGGATTTTGAGGGCCCGGAGTGCCTGCATTCATCTACCACATCTCTCCATGGATATTCACTGAACCTTACATATAAGAGCCTAGGTCAATGTGCATTTCTAGAATGGTGGCTATTCTTCTAAGGTGAAGGCCACATAACTGAGTCATTTTAGAGTCAAAACTGAATCTAGTATTTATATTAGGACATTGATTTTGAGGGGACACCTGTACTTTTTATTTTTTTAATTAAATCTTACTTCTTTGTAAATTGCCCTTTGGAAGATGCGGGCATGCACAACTCAAGGGACTCATTTCTTGCACATTTTAAAAATGGTTTTCCAATTCAGCTGTATGTTGCTTAGTGCTGTCCTTAACATCTGCACTTCTTGATCCTGCTTCTGATGCTTCTGTTTCTTTTTAGTAACTCAGCCCCTTTAAACAGACCTATCACAATATCATAGTAGGAGTGTGGGTATAGAGAGAGATAGACAGTGGAGAGTTTGTAAATTATGTGCCAGTGCTTGCTCTGAAGCCAGCTTGGTGCATGATGGTAGCATTCTTGCTTGACTTGGTCATAGCTGTTGATGCCTTAGAGGAATAGTTTCGTACCGAAACTCATTTTCTCTTAAAAACCTCCCTCAGTTATCTCTCATTTTAGTTTGCTCTGAATCATACAGCTTAGCTAGTTGAAATGGGAACCCTGTGGAGGTGATTTGCTCAGGTTTACTCAAGTCAGTGTCTCAGAATAACTGAAAAGCTTTCCATCCTGGAAAATGTCATTCTTCAAGTCACCTGAGTGGGTCCTGAAGTCCTGTCATTGCTTTGCCAAGTTCTTTCTCCAGCCATTGGTAAACTTGACAGAGAATCAGGTAGAACTATTTTCCCCCTCATTTCTCTGAACATTTATTGGCTTAGTGTATATGTTCTCCAGTACTGGTCCAGCCCAAAGCCCGGAGAGCTCAGGCAATGGGAATGATAGACAGTTGTTCGGAGGCTCTGTTCTCCCCCTTTCCCCAGACAGCACTGTTCTTGGCTATGCTTTCTCAATAGCACCTTCCTTCTCCTGAGAACGTTCTGTTCAAATGACATGTATAAGCCTGTGCAATCTCGCTTCACAGTATCTGTCTGCATCACTCAGGGGTTTAAAAATAGTGCGCTCCAAGCAAGACTTATATTCTCATTGCCTCACATTATCAGACCAAACACAGAATTGGATTCTGGGAGACACTCTGCAGCTTGATATTTACTCCTACAGCCTGAAATTCACAGGAAGGGCTATTTTCAAAATCCATTTTGTCAGACTTCTGGGTAGGGCCTTGATGAGCAAAGTTATGGCAGAACAACTGAGCCTGAAAAGGAGCCAATAAATTCAGAATGAAATGAACAGTGGAGCTCAGGAAAATACGGTCTCGTGAAGTTGAGGACAGAGTAAAAACATGGTCTCAGAATTGTCTCTAGAATAAGGATACTACTGGTTAATGATGACAGAGATAGAAAATGGGCAACATTTCCAAATAACTCAGCGTGAGGGCCGGATCGGCCCAGCGTTCAGCTGACAAATTTCATGTGGCAGTGACTCCACCCTTTGCAGCTCAGCCCCACTCCTCCTTGCCCAGGCTCCTCCTTGGAATGGCTTCTCTCTGTCACATGTCACATCGCAGCACCTCACCCAGGCTGGCTTTGGCCTTCTAAATACCCAGCCAAGTCCTAACTTTGCTCTTCATTGCTGTTTGCTTTTATTTGTGTTTTCAAATTAATTTTTCCATGGAGGTAGTTGCTGAAGATACTTTATAGAAAAATAATATATAAAATCCCATGCGCCACAGGGAATTTTGATGGGTGAGTGAGGGCCCTTCTTCCTTCTCCACTCCTTCTTGTTATCCTCATATCTGTTTTCAACCAGGTATACTTGTGAGACTCCATTGTGTAACTCAAAGCAGAGTAAAGAGATTTTCTGGAATAGCAGTTGAGATGGGAATAAGCTCTATCTTTTCTCTAATTCTGAGATGAAGCACAAATGACAGTACTATTTCCTTGTGATACTTAAGATTCTAGCAACGGGCAATGGTCAGAATCAAGGAGACCTTGTGGGAGCCAGGCATAAGTGTAGCAGCCTTGTGGTCTGTGTAAGCCATGTGTCACAGAGGGAGGGATTTGGTGTGTGGCGGGGATTCCGGAACTGGGTAGAGAGTTGGCCTTGACGATTTTTGGGGTCCCTTTTAATATTATCCCTTGATATTGAATTTTCTTAGTAATTTCATAGTTCATGTGATTAAAAACACATTACCATAAGGTAATACTTCCAGTACACGTGGGTGTTTTTTTTGTTTGTTTGTCTCTTTTTTGCAACATTGTCAAACAGATCTTACCTAACAGATCTAAAATGTGGATTGATTTAAGGCAGAATTTTAAAATAATCAATTTACTTGGGACTAGCTACAGAAATTTCTCTCATTTAGAATAACTTCTAGAAATATGTAGGCAAGTTAGCAAAATGACAGCCAAGAAACTGGCCTGGCACAGCCAACACTGACAATAACCATTCCTAGGCATGGTTTACACAGCACAGCTTCCTTTAGATTCCATGTGGTTGCAGTCTCCATTATGAGCCAAATGATGGCTTCCTACTGCTCATTGTCAGAGGGCTGGAGCAGGTCTCTAGGAATGGCCATGGAGAACAAGTGGAGAATATTCCAGTGCCCACCATATGAATCCTACTAATGCACAGGAAGCTCTGTGCTAATCCTCTGCTGAGTTATATGCTGCAGAGAAATGGTTTCCAAGGGATGACCATGGACTCTGGCAGATCTAGTCTAACCCACTGACATTCATCTGGGGTAAAATGAGATAAAAGACAAACAGTGATATTATTTCTTAGAGTTAATCCGATTAATTTATAAAATTAATTTAATTTATTCCAATTGGGTTCTTCCCATCTTTAGATATTAATTGCTCTTTCATTTAAGAACAATGTAAGAATAAATGACAGAGTCTATTGTTCATTTGTTTGTAATGCCTATACTTGACAAAAGAAATCCTGTCATTCTCTAAAGTTTGTATTGTTTGTTTGTTTGTTTTTAACTTCCACTAGCCTGGGAATCATTGTAGAGGCAGATGCCAACCAGGCTTTTGGAAAACAAGTCTTAAGGCTCACCATCCTACTGGCCCAAGCACTGCTGGTCCCTGACAACTTTATCAAGTCCTCCCAAGGCCATTGGTGCTTTGTTAAAAAAAGAAAAAAGAAAAAGTAATAATTGAGTTATGATCACATCTCCTTCTTGTCCTCCAAACATAATTTCTACTTAACTGCATTTTTCAGTGTTTTTCATCCTAGGAAACAAAGAGGCACAGGGCTCCTCTTAGGCTTATGTAGGGAGCTAAGCTGATGAGAAAAGTGGAGGCCAAGAAACAACTGAAGCAGTGTTACAGTCCAGAACCGCATTCTCAGGGTCCACATGAAGTAAGTCATGAGTTAGGCCAGGTGCGGTGGCTCAAGCCTGCAATCCCAGCACTTTGGGAGGCTGAGGCAGGCGGATCATGAGGTCAGGAGTTCAAGACCAGCCTGGCCAACATAGTGAAACCTCGTCTCTACTAAAAATACAAAAATTAGCCAGGTGTGGTGGTGGGCACCTGTAATCCCAGCTACTCAGGAGGCTGAGGCAGGAGAATTGCTTGAACCTGGGAAGTGGAGTTTGCAGTGAGCCAAGATCGTGTCATTGTACTCCAGCCCTGGTCTTTAAAAAGCCACCGTAACCCCTTGTGAGACTCCATCTCAAAAAAAAAAAAAAAAAGAAAAGAAAAGAAATAAGTCATGAGTTGGAAGTGTCTGGCACTCATTCCAGATGAAACAAGGAGTGGCCCCTTGGGAGTGGGAACCTGTGGCATCATTTGATGGGCGAGTCGGGCTGAGTGAGGTTGGCTTACTCGCCCCAGTGCTGGGAGGTACCACTTGCACACTACAGGCTTTACCTGTCTGATGGCTCAGAGAGCCGTGGGCAATTGCTAAGTGTCTGGGTATAACCATTGGCACCAAGCCTGTTATGAGAAAACCTGAAAGAAGATCATGCAAAGCCGGAGCAGGAAGAATCAGAATGCTACTTTTCTACCATGGTGTGGGAGACTGAGAGATTTAGGTTGCCTCTTGGGAGAGAATTTTTGGACACTTTCTCTGCAACTTAAAAGGACTTGAGCGCTAAAGGTTTTTTACTTGACCCTGCCTTACCTAGAAGGCTTTGGTGTGTGGGGAATATTGGAGTCTGTTAAGTGGCATTGTGTTCTAACGTAATTACCATAATTATTTGGGCTCAAGGACAAGCCAATAAGGCTGGGTAGTGGGGGTAGGGGTGGTGATATGACTTCCCCTTAAGTGAGTGGCATTCTCCGTATCTACTGTTTGGAGCGGGTAGGGGTAGGAGGCAAATAGAGAAGAATTTATTCACTCAGCTCCTTTTCCCATTGGTTACATATTGCTCCTGTGGGATTCATAGTGTCCAGAATTTCTGGGTTGTGATTACAGGAGTTCCCTGAGAAGTTCTCAGGTGATTTACGCCTTAGCATCAACAGGGAAGCCAGGGCAGGTAGCAAAAAGTATGTGGCACTGGCATGAGACAGGTGCTATTGGGTGTGGCTGCAAGAAGTTGTTCCAAGTAAGTGGAAAAAGCCAAAGACCTCAGAGGGGTGAGGCCAAAAGGATCTGATGTGGTGCCTAAGGGGTATCTGATGCAGTCCGCCTCTTGCGCCACTCAGATTCAGTTGCACTTTCTAGTGTTTCTAGCACCACAACGAAAATATGGAGCTGCCTTTTAAAAAATTTATTTTTATTTATTATCTTCTTAGAGACAGGGTTTCATTTGGTTGCCCTGGCTGGAGTGCAATGGTGCGATCATGGTTCACTGCAGCTTCAGACTCCTGGGCTCAGGCCATCCTCCCGCCTCACTTCCTGAGTAGCTAGGACTATGGGTGTGCACTACCATGTCCAGTTAATTTTTAAGCCTCCGTTTTTGTTAGAACAAGATAGTCTCGCTTATTCCTTAAGACAAAAAGTATAAGTTCAATGACATAGAGTTTATTGCAAGGTGTAGCCAGCCACATGTCTAAGAAGATGAAAGCAAGAAAATCAGTGAAGTAAACTGCAGCTCCTAAAGTTGTAGCTGGCGCTGTGACCATAATTGATTTTCATCTTCTTCCTGCTGCACCCTCCATTCTAGAGTTCCCTTTTACTCAGCCATCACTGAACTGACCTGGAGGATTTGCCTGTTTGTTGACTCAGATTCTTATCCTCAAGGTATCCAGGACTCTAGGTTGCCTTGTTTTTACTGGGCTCTGGTACTTGCAATTGCCCATTTATCATTCTCACTGCACACATGGAATTCCCAAGAGATGCCCCAGTGCATCTCCTGGATTCTAAACATATTCTTCCCTGCCCCACTGTGTAGAAAAAAAAAAATAGAACTTCATGTGAATCAGGGTGAATTATTTCCATGCTAGTATAACTCCTTCCCATGGTTGCTGGTCCACCAGTGACTTGGTAGTAGTTATAGCTCCAAGTTCAATGGAACCCTTATTGTGTCCTTTGGTTGAAGTTTTTCCCCAAAGAACTGAGACTTCTAACCTGGCAGTGCCAAAGTTTGCAAGGAAGGGAAGCATAGATTCTATAAAGAGGACACCGAGAGGGATGGGGAGAAGGTCCATTTTTATTTGCACGACTGGGTTTCAGGTCCCAGGCATTCAAGCTATGAGGGATGTAGTACTCTATATCCATCCATGCTCCAATGTGTCTAGCACATTCTGGAGGCAAATATCCCAGAACCGTGGGGTTTTGAGCCTAATCTGACTCCTTACCTAACAGACCATCGTTCTGTTAAACCAAATGCCTCTGAATGAGGAGGCATGTGATAAGAACTGCAGATGCTGTGGTCATGTCATTTTTTGGTACCTCCATTGCTGTTAAAAAGGTTCCTTGATCTAAGGCAATTTTGTACAGGGTACCAAGTCAATAGTTCAGGCATTCTATGAGGCCTTGGTTCACGGTGCTTATAGAGGTACTACAGGTGGAGGAGGCAAGTGTATATCAGGAATTGATAGCAATTCTGGTAAAAACTGTTACGTTTGGAATTAGATTTTATCTTACTTTTGAAGGTAAAAAGTTAACCTGTTACTACTTGATGGATTCTGGCAGAAGATACAAGACTCTTAGATCAGAGACAAAGACTTTTTACTCCCAGCACAGCAAGCAGCATGATATATGTCAGCTCCCCTGTCTCCAAGTCTCATGGGGGTATGATAGAGGGCACAGATAGATGTAGTAAGTTTGTATCACAACTGAGGAATATTCAGCTTGGGGAACCATTGTTTTGTAGCAAGCAATAAACAAACCTTCTGTTTGTCTTGGAGGGAGATATTACTTCATCTCGCAAGGTTGATTACTGCAAACCCAACCTTGATAAATGACCTGGCAAGAGCCGTGAGGGCCTTGCATTCTTGTCATACCCAGCAAGAACATGCAGGGAGGCTTAGAGTCTACAGCAGTTGCCTCTCCTAACAAGGACAAATCCTTGCTTCCTCCAGGGCAGAAGGGGCCAATGTTATCAACTTGCCACCAGGTGACTTTAGTCTCCCTGAGGAATGGTTCCATGTTGAGGGTTCAGCATCCATTACTGCTGCTGGAAGGTCAGGTGGTGACCAGTATCAATAACTAGATCAGGCTTTGCAAGAGGGAGCCCAAACACTGAGACAATGCAGTCTCTATCCATGGGCCCATTTTGCAAGCATAACGGTGGCCAAAGAGAGAGCCTGGCTGACATCCATAGGACAAGTCTTCTCCTCCTGCTGGCTGAGTGCCACTCTGCAGTGGATATTCTGTTGGGTGTTTAGGGGAGGGGCAAAGGGCCTTGCGTTTTATGTCCATTCACATTGGTCCCTCTGTATTCCTTTTAGCAAACTGCCAATCTTGCTCCTTCAGAGAAGTTTACTTCTGGTTAAAAACCAATGTGTGAGCTTTCAGGCCTGTCCAGAGGCAATGGCAGAGGCTCTAGTTGGCAGACCTCAGGGACAAAACTGCCCTCCCCATCCTAGATATGAAGCACAGCCTGTGCATGGTTCACAGCCATAGCTCTTGCATGGCAGCCTCTGAATGGAGATACAGCAGAGGAATCAGACTCTTCACATGCTTGCATTCCTATACTAGTCCTTCATTCCAGGTCTTTCTATCTGAGGCCTTGGGTACAGATCCTCCTCAGATGCCTTATTATGAGGGAAGAAGGAAAAAACCTTGAAAATGCATACCTTTCCCCACTGACTCAGCACCCAGTACTTTTCTACTCCTCACACTCCCCTTGACCTCAGGGTTCATAAACTGCTGA
Source organism: Mandrillus leucophaeus (assembly GCF_000951045.1). NCBI lineage: Eukaryota > Metazoa > Chordata > Mammalia > Primates > Cercopithecidae > Mandrillus > Mandrillus leucophaeus. The sequence goes on from NW_012101965.1 coordinate 1,392,561, forward strand.
AGCCTTTTGTTCTGAGCTCCCCAGCAGTGAGATGATGCCCATATATGTGCTAATCCACCTGACCCTTGACCTGCACATCATTCCTTGGCAGAAGATTGCTCAGGGGGTCGGCACTTTCTCTTCTCGTACTATGGCAGTAAGAGATTAAAGGCCTAGCCCTTTCTGCCTCTCTTCACATTTTTTGGATTGTTGCTTTAATTGGCTGCTCCAATACCCGGTAGCTCAGCTCTTTCTCAGCTCAGCTGAGGCTCCTAACACCCTCGAACTCAAGCAAGTTTTCCACTGTCCAGGAGGTCATATGTAGCCTAACCTTAGGTTGTTTTTTGAATAACTGAAAGCTATAATCCCATAGCACCTACCATGTGTATCAGTCAAGAAAAGAAAACTACTCAAGGTATTTCAAATAGGAAGTTCAATGTCAAGAAAACAGTGGGAAGGGCAGGGGAGCCCAGCCACTCCTGGCTCTCAGGAAATCAGGAATTTCAGGAATTGTGGGCAATCACCACTGACTATCTCAGGTGGCTGTAACACAAAAGGGGTGATTTCTAGGACCCCGAATAAATTGCAAAACTTCGTATCTGCCATCTGTCAAAGGCATGCCTGCCCACTGCAGTTGGAGCAATAATGACCTCCCTTTTTCTTCTACCTCTCAAAGCTCACATGAGTGCCTCTCAGTAGCACCTCTCAGTGATGGGACCTCAACTGGAATGTTGTTGACAAGAGAGAATGGAAGTGTAGTTTTCAGGCTTCCAGACCTTGTGGACAGGGCAAGTCTAGAAGGGAGTAGGAATGGTATTGTTATACCTAGACAATCTGACCCAACGTATCATATTACAATTGTGTGCCTTTCTACTGTTAGGAGCAGTTTCTCACATCTTTATATCCTTGGTGCCTTGTGCATTCACTGGCATGATGTAGATGTTCATATACAGTGTGCTTAGTCCGCTAGCTTTCAAGGAGTCACAGTCCTGAAATGTAGCTTTGTCAAATGTTTTAGTAAATAATGAGTAGTTTTAAGACACATTTTTTCCTACTATCTTATTTCTAAGTCTTAGAGCTTAATCATGTTTTCTATAATAATCAAAACTTCCAGTCACTCTCAAGCTATCATACATGGCCCGCATTTTGCTGCTATTTGTTTCCGTACTAGTCAATAGGAAGGGAATGAAACAGAGTATAGCTGTCTACTGGAAGAAAAAGTTATTTGGTCTCATTTCATTTCCCCCAAAATGCATCAAACTATAGTAACTCAAAAGTTACAATAACAATAGGTAAAGGAGTAATATTTGCATAATGCTCAAATACTTGTATAAAGACTTTCTCCTTTCTCTCAAACCAGCCCTGTGGGGAAGACAATATTGTTTCCACCATTTTATTAACAAAAACTGCCTTAATAAGTTGAGATACCTCTCTCTCTCTCTCCTTGCTTAACATTTTTAAAACCATGTTAAGCATTTCATGATGTTTCTGTCTTACATTAGCAGATGCATGAACACTAGACAATAGAAGTGCAAATTATTTACTATTTTTGGCCATGAAATTGAAAAATATTAAACAGATTGGCAATGGCAAGTGTTGGGAAAGTGTGGGAAAAAGGCTGTCACGTATACTACTGGCGCAAATAGAAATAGAACATTGGGTAGTCATTACAACAAAAACAAAATGACCTTTTCTGTAACATTTGTTCTTTTATGAATCAATTATAGAGACAACTCTCATTTGTCAGAATGAAACATGGAAAAGAAGGTTTCCAAGTGCCCAGTGAACGGCAGAGCAGCACTCACAGTCTCAGAGAACGGGGGAACTGTCTCTATGGCAAGCAATAGAAAAATGAGTATTGAAATATGATATTATCATACTATGTAACAATTAAAAAGAAGAGGTAGATCAATGCATTAATATGGCAAGTCTCCAAGACAAAATGCTGAGTGAAAAATAAGCAACTTGCCAGATAATAGGTAAAATGTTTTATATACATACATACATATATGTATACATACATATATATTTTAAAATATATAATTTTTGTATATATTTATATAGACATTTATATTTTTACTTATGCAACAATATATTTATTATATAATATATAGTATTCATATATTTAAATATCATTATATGATATATGTCATATATAAGTATATATTGTATGATATTTATAAAATATTATAATATAAATATTATCTGTAAATGTATAAAAATAAAGGTTTGGAGGAATAGCCACACAACTAAAAACAATGGTTAAATCTATGAAAAAGAATAAGATTTAGAAAAGTCAGGAAGAAGGCATTTTATATAGTTTAAATTGTTTACATTTATGTGCTGACATTTAAAAATAATTCATATTCTTCACAGTGATGCATATTCATATATTACTTGTGAACTTAAAATGACGAGAACTACCAAGAGATTCTCTTCGTTCATTTGAGAGGGTAGAGGGGAGGGATCATTTATGCTGCTCTCTTGGTAACTCTCATCAGTCCTGGTTCCACCGTGGTCAGGTCACCCTGACAGGGCACTTTAATGTTGGCCCACCTGGCAATGTAACATTAGTTCTCTTGTGCTCCAGCCTCACATGACACTGTCCCCAGGATCTTGAACAGAGTGGCAGAAGTCAGCTTGCTCTTGCTACATACTTTTCAGCAAAGACTAACTTCTGTGGTTAAAAGTACATCCAGCATGCATTCTAGTTTATCTTGGAAACTCTCTCGGAGTCTGTTGATGTGCATCTCGAAACATCAGGAATGCCAACAGAATTGGCTCCTGCTAGGGAAAGGTGCTGAGTCTCAGCCCTTCTCCTTTTGCCATCTCTTTGGGGTCTCAGTGGCATGAGACTAGAGATGTATGACTGGGATAATTTAGATAAGGCTCTAACCCAAATTGTCTTAAAGTCTCCTGCTGATGGCCAGGCGCAGTGGCTCATACCTGTAATCCCAGCACTTTGGGAGGCTGATGTGTGTGGATCACGAGGTCAAGAGATCAAGACCATCCTGGCTAACACAGTGAAACCCTGTCTCTACTAAAAATACAAAAAATTAGCTGGGCATGGTGGCGGACACCTGTAGTCCCATCTACTTGGGAGGCTGAGGCAGGAGAATGGCGTGAACCCAGGAGGCGGAGCTTGCAGTGAGCCAAGATCATGCCACTGCACTCCAGCCTGGGCGACAGAGCGAGACTCCATCTCAAAAAAACAAATTATCCTGCTGATACACTTAGCAGCAGAAATCTGCCTGCTAAGTGACTGGTTTGAAACTGTGGTAGTTTTTGGCAGAGTTTTGATACTATAAAGGCACCTTGAACCATTCTGGGGACTATACCTCAGTCAAAATTTTCACAGAGTTACTCTTACAAAAATCATACTCATCCTTCAATAATGACGGTTTGTCATTTTTAATTAAAACAGTATCAGGTCTCTTGATAGTTTTACAGCCAATTCCTTTTTATGGTCCATGTCTAAGTGTATTATTGTTAAATTAATCCATGCTGTATAGAGTCAAAATAATGTAATAACTACCTTCTCTAATGATTTCATTTTCCTATAAAAGGCATCCTTTATTGATAAATAATTCATAGTAGTAGCTTGTATTCCTTAGGCAGGTTTTCAAATTATCATTTGAGCATTTAGACACTGGTCAGTCTGAGATCATATAGTACAAACAACAACATTCCAAACTGAGAGTGGAGGTGGGACAATAAATTCCAGGTTATAATGTAGCTGATGGCTCAGTCCATCATCATCCAATTTTATCTTTCCTGATAGTAGCCTACTCTGTACTTAGCAAAATAATCTCTCATTGCCTGTGTGGCAACTGAGTCATGAGAAGGTTTGCAAATCCATGGCACATAGCTTGCCACCTCCACTAGCTGGCGTCCATGGGGTCATTGTTAGTTGATCTTAGTGCTCTTTCTAACTGAGCTATATATGCCATCAGAATCCTTCCCAAAAGATACTCTAAGGCAGCCACCAACCATTGGTGTCAGAACATGAGGAGCATTTTGTAATAGGTTTATCCTATTATGGATAATATCCCATTGTCCTATTATGCTATGGGCTGAATTGTGTCTCTCACAAAAATTCAAGTGTTGAAGTCCTAATCCCCAGTACTTTGGAATGTAACTGTATTTGGAAATAGGGTGTTTAAATACTAATTAAATTAGAGTAAAGGTTCAGAGTGGGCCCTAATCCCATAAGATTGGTGTCCTTATAAGAATAAATCTGGATACAGGCATAGAAAGGTGAAATGCTTTGTGAAGACACAGGGAGAAGACAGACGTCCATCAGCCAAGGAGGGAGGCATAGAGCAGACCTTTCCTCCATAGCCTTCAGACACCTTGATCTCAGGCTTCCAGCCTCCAGGCTATGAGAAAATAAATTCCTGTTTTTTAAGCCACCCAATCCGTGGCACTTTGTTACAACAGCCAAGTAAACTAATATGTCTCATAAACTGGACAAAAGTAGAGCTAAAACTGAAAGTGATTCAGAAACTTCTTGATTTCTATGATAAAATAAAGAAATCCTTAGCAATTTGCTTATATGCACCCTCTTAATATTATTCCTTAGTATTGAATTATAAGCTACTGACGTTACCCCACTGTTATCTGGCTTGTTGTAAGTTTCACTACCATAGAGTAAAGCTGCTGTAAAAAGGAACAAAGTTTCAGGCACATTATGGAATACTAGAACAGATGTGGAAGGCAGGAATTGAATTTGTATAGTGAATCTAAAAATATGAAATGGCTCTGTGATAGGCAGAATAATGACCTCCAAAGATGCCCATCCTAAACCTCAGAATCTGTGATTATATCACATTACATGACAAAGAGCAATGAAGGTTGGAGTTGGAATTAAGGTTGCTAATCAGCTGACCTTAAAATAGGGAGATTAACCCAGATTATCATGGGTGGTTCCAGTGTAATTACGGAGGTCCTTTAAAAGTGGAGGAGGTCAGCAGATGAGGAAGTTGAGGTGCTGAACTATGAAAAAGCTCAACTCACCGTTGCTGGCTTTAAAGATGGAGGAAAGGTCCATCAGTCACGGAATACAGGTGGCCTCTTGAAGATGGAAAAAGCAATGAAATGGATTTTTTTCCGGACCCTCTTAATAGGCATGCAGTCCTGCCCAGATCTTGATTTTAGCCCAGTGGAGACCTGTGTCAGCCATCTGACCTAAGATAAAGTTATGCTGTTTTAAGCCACTAAGTTTGAGATAATTTGTTACGGCAACAATAGAAAATAATAAAAGCTCCCATCATTGATTTAATCTTATATTTGCAATGCTAATGCTAATTTCAGAGAAATTGGGCAGAATCTGATTTGCTCATGGAATAGTTGCAGCTGTTGTTTTGTTTTAAAAGTAGGTGTGTCCTGGATGATCTGTTCCTTATTTTATTCTCACCTTTACTCTCCAACCTTTCCCTTTTGTCCCATATTTCTCATTCTTTCACATCAAAACACCAGCAGAAACCCTTGGTTTCCTTATTTGTTTTGACGACGTTACCTTTATCCAGTCACCTGGACTCAACTCTGAAGGCACCTTCGACTCCTCCCTCTGAGAGGGAGTGAGAGAAATGGAGAAAGACACACAGGTTGTGGAAACAAATAGGACCAGACCGAGGGGATCCCGGACTGAGGGGGTCCCGGTCCTATTTGTTTTCACAGCCTGTGTGTCTTTCTCCATTTTTCTCACTCCTTCCTTTTCCCTGCCATCACCACAATTCTGCTTTCAACCCTTGATTCCTTTCGCTTGTCCAGATTTCTTAACTGATCATATGGTCTTCAGTGTCTACACATGTCAATTCTTTTCTCCCCATTTTGCCAGAAAAATCTGAATATACAGAACTAATGATCTCCTTCCACTCAAGGCTGTTTATCAAGGCTTTCTAAAATGAGGCCCTAATCTCTCTCTCTAGCATCCACGTACACATGCCTTAGGCTTTAGACTGGTGGATCTCAACTGTGGTACACAGGAGCTTCATGTGAGTAGCTTTTGAAAAACACTGATTCCCTGGCCCAGTGAATCAGAATCTCTGGATGTGGGGCCCAGGAAATTGATACTTAAAAAAATTCCCATTTAATAATAACGTCTGACCAGGACTGAGACCCATTCTCTAGCCAGGTAGTCACACACTGTAGTGTGCATCAGAATCCCCTGGGGAGTATAGACATGCAGGCTGCAGGGTCCCAGCCCCTGGGCTTCCAATTCATGAGGACTTAGGTGAGACATGATAGTTTTCCTTTCTTTTTTTATTTAATTGTGATGTAATTCACATACCATAATGGCAACCCTTTCAAAAGGTACAATTTAGTAGTTGGTAGTATATTTACAAGGTTCTGCGACTATTACCACTATCTAATGCTAGAATATTTTCATCACCCTAAAAGACACCCATAGTAGCCACTTCCCATCTCTCCCTGTCCCCAGCCCCGAGAAGCCACTAATCTCCTGTTTCGCTCTATAAATTAACCTATTCTGACATTTCATATAAAATGAATTACATAATACATGGTCCTTTGTGGCTGACTTCTTTCACTTACTACCATGTTTTCAAATTTCATTCATGTTGTAACATGTATCACTATTTCATTCCTTTGTATAGTTGAATCATGTTTCACTGTATGGATATATCACATTTTATTTATCCATTCATCAGTTGATAGACATTTGGGTTGCTACTACTTTCTGACTATTATGAATAATGCTGTTATAAACATTCATGCACAAGTTTTTACACGGGCATAGGTTTTCAGTTCTCTTGAAATATATGCCTGGGGGTGCAGTTACTGGGTCAGATGTTGAAACCTGAGAATTTGCATTTCTAACAAGTTCTTAGTTTATGCTGAAGTAGATGCTCTGGGAATCACACCCTGAAAACCATTGCTATCCCCAAACTGGACTACTGACCCTTCCCTCAAATACCATGCATTTTTTACATCTGTGCTTTGTTGGTCAGTTGGCTTGAAGTGCTTTCCTTCTCATCTCCACCTTGTGACATCTTATTAATCATTTAGGCCCATCCCTGAGGCAACTTTCACCATGAAGTCTATGCAACCATTATCTGTGTGTGTATTGTTCATGTTCCCCTGACTGAATTCTGAGCTCCTATGTGCATTGGTTGTGTTTGAATCATTTTTATATGAGAGCCCTGGCTGGGCACGGTGGCTCACGCCTGTAATCCCACCACTTTGGGAGGCCAAGGCAGGCAGATCACGAGGTCAAGAGATCGAGACCATCCTGGCCAACATGTTGAAACCCTGTCTCTAATAAAAACCCAAAAATTAGCTGGGTGTGGTAGTGTGCGCCTGTAGTCCCAGCTACTCAGGAGGCTGAGACAGAAGAATTGTTTGAATCCAGGAGGCAGAGGTTGCAGTGAGTTGAGATCGTGCCACTGCACTCCAGTCTGGTGACAGAGTGAGACGCCATCTCAAAAAAAAAAAAAAAAAAAAAGGCCCTGAAGCCAACAGAATGTATGTTGTAGGCACTCATTAATCATTTATGTTCAGTTTCCAGGTCTATTGACTTTGTAGTCTAACAAGATGACCCTAAAGTATGTGACTACATTTTTCCATTTAAAAAAAATCTGGTAAATCCCAACAATTTTTAACTTCCTGAATTTTTTTTTTTTTTTTTTAAGTTTCGCCCTAGTTTTTCTCATGATCAGGAACCAGAAGGTCAAATGACAAAGATCCCTTAAGGTTCTATTATTAAAAGTATTTTTAAGACTATTTCTCGGACATCAAAGTTACTGTAATCCTAGAAGCCAAGGTCTCTATGGGATGTTGGTTTATGACTGGGAAAGCAAAATTTGCCTTTCAATAGATTACTTCAAGTGTAAGATGGCACATCTATTTTGCACACACCTGCCATTTCAAAGTAGTGTGCAGAATGATGTGCATACCCGTTGATGTGTTTACCTTTCCAGTTCCCCAGGCATCCATGCCGTGAGCTGAATCTTGAAAGTGGCTAGGAATTCCCCTCAGTTAGATCAAAATTTGCCTCAGTTAGAGCCCCCTTGGTGGTGGAAATAGTTCCACTCCCCTCTCTTGATGGTACTGGAAAGTCTCCATTGTCACATTTGACCGTCTGGAAAGTCAGGAATCACTCATGTTTCCTGTTGCCTAATTTCCTCCTAAGGCACACAGCACTGAAGAAAGGCAGTGTGCTAGTTTCACCCTCAACCATCACTGAAGACCTCTTCCAAGTCTTTCGCTCCTTTTCTCTGCCTCCAGGAGACACATTTTCTGCCTACACAAGGGTTCTTGTGAATCTGCTCACTCCAGCCAACTTCTATCACATCTACCTGTAACAGAGTCTTTCTCCAATAATATTTTGTTTATATTTATTAATAAGCTAAGAAAGATAGAATTTCATGCTTGATATGATTGTAGTACATCTTTAAATAAAAGTAAGAAAAATGAGGGAACATGTTGCTTTTTAAAAAATTAAGCTAAAAAATCTAAGCTTATTAAAATTCTAGAAGCCAACACCTAGAAATGGAATAGAAAATGATTCAATAATAACATATCCAAACATAAATAAGGCAGTTTAAAAATCAACCAGTGAGAGTGGGGGAGAAAAAATGGCTGGCCTAAGTCACACTGGGAAATGGTGCTTTGATGGAAAACTACAAGATTAAGGACAAAAGGAATTGTATATAAGCGTTGTATTCTAGTTGGCAAGGTTGTTTCTCATGAGGGTATGAGTTAATTCTGAAACTTCCGTACATGTATACTGCAATTGAACAAACAAAAAATGGATGGCAGATTATGGGAGCCAGGGTTTTTCATTGTTGGAGAGAAAGGTTACAGCTGAGTGAGGGGAAAGGCCACAATGAACCATGCTGAATTAGATTTGGAGACATCAAAATGAACTCATGTCTAGCTTAACATAGACACAGATGAATAGATACAGAACTAATCACAGATATGCATGTATATGTGGGTTAGTGTGTATGTATTTTCTAGCTCGGTCTGCTGAGAGGGCTTATCCACGACACCCCAGCAACAGTAAGTACACCCAGCATCCAAATTCTGGTTTCTAATGCCATTCTCCAATATAAGGAACTAGAGTTCTTGGGAGAAATGACTGATCTTAGGGCTAATGGAAAGAATATACAAGATAAGCCTGGAACATCTTGTCATGCCAGAGTGTAAGGTAGTGCTCAAAAAACAAAACAGTGGGGCTATGTCAAACAATGGGGATGTGCCAAAGAGACACAGGAGCCAACCGGAATAGCTCCCGATAGCCAAAGCCAAACAATTTTATCAACAAAATAAATAACAAAATATTGGATTATAAAGTATAAAATCCATGACCATACTGATAAAATACATGAATTAAGAAATAAATGCAGAAGACACAAACGAAAAAAATCAACCAACTATAAATTTCATTCTCATTCGCATACCACCTTGCAAGTCCTCTCCTGGAGAGGACTCAGTGTCACTGAGCTTCCGACTTGTGCTCTCACCCAGTGCTGCCTCCAGTACCTTGATCATGTCCCCAGTCTCCTACAACTCTCGAGTTTATCACACGATGATTATCCTGCCTCCTCGCCATGGAGAAAACTTGCTCCGTCATTCCAGGATATGATGCTTCTTTGTGGTCCTCTCTGGTGTGGACTGTGTACTCACCATTACTCCTCTTACCATTAGGCAAGTCAGAATTTTTCTTTTCTATACCTGCTTCATGCAAAACCAGTTTCCCTTTGTCATTTTCATGTACCAAATATATGAGTTCCCTGCACAGTTACTGACAATATATTTCTTCATTTATCATATTTCTTTCTAGCTTGTCTCACCATCATTATCTCACCAAATCTACCCAGAGGAAAAGAAGTCGTTATACGAAAAAGGTGCTTGCACACGCATGTTTATAGCAGCATAATCCGCAATTGCAAAAATATGGAACCAGCCCAAACACCCATCAATCAACAAGTGGATAAAGAAATTGTGGTACATATGTACCATGAAATACTGCTCAGCCATAAAAAGGAATAAATTAATGGCATTTGCACCAACCTGGATGGCATTGGAGACTATCATTCTAAGTGAAGTAACTCAGGAATGGAAAACCAAACATCATATGTTCTCACTCATAAGTGGGAGCTAAAGTTATGAGGAAAAGGCAGTAAGGATGATACAATGGACTTTGAGGACTTGAGGGGAAAGGGTGGGAGGGGATGAGGGATAAAAGACTATAAATTGGGTTCAGTGTATACTGCTCGGGTAATGGGTGCACCCAAATCTCACACGTCACCACTAAAGAACTTACTCATGTAACCAAATACCACCTGTTCCCCAATAGCCTATGGAAATTTAAAAAAAAAAAACAAACAAAAAAAAAAAACTGCTACTAAAAAAGTCTATACCTCATATTTTAAAGACTAGAGTAAGGTGTAAGTAAGTAAGTAAGTAAATAAATAAATGTGTTAGTATTCATTTCATTTTACATACTAGTTCAATTCTTTGTGCTTTTAAAGTCTAATTACATTAACCTTTACTTCATTTTGGTAATGCTGAACTTGATGATTTTTCAGAATTGATCCCTACTTAAAATCTATAACTACAATTTCCTATTCTTTGGTCATAACTTTATCAGTCTCATATTATTTCAATTTTTTGATTCTCTGAATCCCAAATTCCCAAATACTTACCTCTTCGACATCATTTCAAACTCCACTTCTATGACCCTGTCATTTTATTTTGACCTATTGTCTACAGGCTGTATGTTCCCTTTTCCAGCCTGGATCCCATAGCCTGTCTCTTGATTATACTTTTGCCCAAATGTTCAACTCTTTTGCCCCTTTGTCCTTCCATGACACTCTAGAATATCAGCCCCGGATCAGTCCAGTCCTCTTCCTCCCTTGTTCCTCTGCCCCAGCTCCATCACACAGTTGGAGAAAATCGCTCAGTCCTCAGACTGGTGTCTCTGCAAATTTGTTGTGTTTATTTCCTTCTCAAAAACCAAGAAATCGTTCTCTGCTGCTCTAGTTGCCATTTCCTTCCATTCTCCTTGTTGGCACTTACTAGTTGGGCAACATGAATAAATATCTTAAGTCCCATTTTTCTCATATGTAAAGTTGCACTAAGAATACTTCAGAAGGCTGTGTCAGGGGCTCAATAAGATAACACACATAAAGGACACATCCACGTGTTCAGTGCACAATGTGTGGTTCTGCGTTTAGTGGCAGTGGTAGTAACAATGGCCTCAACTTTTACTGCTAGCAGATTTTGTTTGCAATTTACCTAGAAAACAAAGCCATCACACAGAACTTTATCTTGTCCCATTTACAAACATGTCTGCACCTGCACCTAATCCCTTCATTTCTCCTCTGTCCCAGAAGGTGACCTGTTCATGCCTGTGCCCAGAGCCACACCCATTCTACCTATTCAAAACTTGGCTCCATTAATCATCCATTCTTTCCCCTTCTGGCAGGGGAGCCAAGACCGGCATTAAGAATTCCCTTCCCTTCCTCCCTATGGAAACTAAGGAGAATCCTTGCCAAAGTTTGAGTTCTTTTTTAGTATCTTGTCTCGAAATTTCTCTGGTGTAACTAAGAGATTATAACAATACTGTGCCTTATTGAAGCTGTGCAGAAAGGAATCTTAAAAGCTCTAAGAGTTAAGAGTATCTTTTATTCTTCTTTATAAGTCTGACCTTTGAGAATTAATGTTTGTCTTGGGAGCTGTGTGAACCTGGGCCCACAGCTATGGGAAAGCCAATCAGGAGACCTGACATGGAGAAGGCCCAGGCCCAATCTGGCCATGCCTGCTCCCCGTCTTCCCAGACCATGCTCTTGAGCACGGCTTTTTGTTTCCTTCTACACAGTACAATTTCCACTTTATTTCTCCTGTCTTTCAGGACAGAATGGCATATACATCCAAGTCATCAGGTGTGGAGCTGCTGGAAAGAAGGAAGGAAGAAAGGAAGGAAGTAAGGAAGGAAGCAAGGAAGAAAAGAAGCAAGGGAAGGAGGGAGGGGGATTTCTGGAATAAGGAATGGTGAGTTTAGGGTCATCCAGGCCTGGGGATCTGTTATGCAGCTGGGGAAAGCTATCATAAGCATACATTTCAGAACAATAAATATCACTAGTACTATTTGAATCTTTGGCTTTTACAAAGAAAAGAAGGCTCTGAGATCTTAATTCTCCTTGGGAATACCAAAGAGGCAGGGTGGAAGTTGTGGTTCCCTTCTAGTCTTGCAGAAGGAGGGAGCTGGGCAGAAGAGGCTGTGTGTAGGAGCTACTGGCAGGGGCTCATGATGAACTCTGGAAGGATGGGGAGGAGCCCAGGACATAGAGGAGCAGTTCCATGAGGATGTTCAGTTAGATCTGAGAGTTGAAGTCATGCTTAAAAGGGTGGAGACCTGCAGATGGGCCCCATAAATGGGTTCCATTAATTTTTGACTGTGTATCTCCTCTGTCTCTCTCCTTCCCTATGGAGTCCGGCTTACTGAATTCACACATGATCATCAGCTCATTACCGTCTGACATTCTCTGACTAAGCTTTCTCATCTACATCACCAATATCTTCCTTCTATACTACAAACATAGCAGGCATTTCGGCCTATATTTTTCTCATCATACTCTTTAGCTTCCATGACATACTACTTCCTGGTTCTTCTCTTGCTACTTGGGTAACATCTACTTGGTCCCCTTCCTGGAAATCTCATTCTCTGACCTCCACTTAAATGTTGGTGTTGCCCAGAACTCTGTTCTCAGTCTTCTTTTCTTTGTAAAAGCCATAGATTCAAATAGTACCAGTGATATTTATTGTTTTGAAATGTATGTTTATGATCTCTTTCCTCAGCTGCGTATAATGAATACCCAGGCCTGGATGTCCTTAAACCCAGTGTTCCTTATTCCAGAATTTCTTATTTCTTTCTTTTTTTGAGATATGGTATCAATCTGTCACCCAGGCTGAAGTGCAGTGGTGCAGTCTCAGCTCACTGCAACCTCTGCTTCCCAGGGGCTCAAGCGATCCTCCCACGTCAACCTCCTGAGTAGCTGAGACTACAGGTGTGTGCCACTACATCTAATTTTTTGTATTTTTTTTGTAGATATGGGGTTTTGCTATGTTTCCCAGGCTGGTCTGGAACTCCTGGGCCCAAGCAATCTGCCTGCCTCAGCCTCCCAAAGTGCTGGGGTTACAAGCGTGAGCCACTACACCCAGCCCCAGAATTCTTTATTTCTGAGAATGACATTGTCATTCTCTAAATGACCCAGGCAAAGCCTGAAGCATAATCTTAAATTTCTCCTCCTGCTCCCTCCTTATAGTCTCTTCACCCATCACCCATATTCAGTTGTACCCATTCTATCCTTCTAAATGTCACTCATATTTTTCTCTCTATCACCATCATAAGGGCTAATACTGAATAATCATTAAGGGCAGGCATTATACCATATATCATCTTGTTCCTAGTGCACAATTTCACTATATTTTGTAGAATATATGAAAAAATGAATAAGGGAATAAACAAATAGATGGACCAATCAATTCAAGTTCAGTCTTTTTGATTATAAGAAACAGAGACGTTTGTAGCCTAGGTTAACTGAAGTACAAATAGAGGTAGGGTATCTTAGCTTAAAGAAACAAATAGCATGTAGGGAGATGAACTAAAACACAAAATAAGAAAGAGTAGGTCAGCCAGTATTCTGTCAAGGCAGCAGTCTCTAAAAACCTCAACTTCTGGAGTTTTTGAACCTTCACTCTAATTCTCCTCCATTTATAGGAGTCTGCTATTTTCTGGGGGAGGGGTCGGGGGTAGCGGGTTATGCTCTGTTTGCCTCTCAGTACATCTCATTTACCCCTTTACTCAGCATATTTTTTTCCTACATACATCATTGAATCTGCATACTCATAGTTTCTGCCTTCTCATTGCTGCTTGGCCATGACTTGCTATGATCACAACATGACCTCCTACCTTCATCTAAACATCACTCCAACTTTAGCTCCTGCTGTCTGGTTCTCTCCATGCTTCCCAATTCAAGTCCCCAAGGTCAAGACATGGATGGACCTGGCTCGGTTTTACAATGCCACTCCACTGATTAACTGCTCTTGAGCAACTGTCCAACCCAGTCCACCATGTCTGGTAATTAAGAGTCCCATGATCCAAACCATAGCTGGAACAGTAGTCATGGCAGGGATTGTGAGGACATGGAACACGAACACTCATCATGTTGCTCCCGGAGATATCAAAAATATATAAATTCTTGCCCCTAAGGAGGGTGGGAAGGGGCTCATCCAAGGTAGTGGGAAATGCTGGGCTTAAGAAACCAGCAGAGTCAAAACCCATTGAGGTATGTCAAGGGTATGAATGCCAGGGTGAGACTCCAGAGAATCAACACATGCTTTGAGGGGAACATAGCACCATATTTTTGAGACGGTGTCTTGCTCTGTCACCCAGGCTGGAGTGCAGTGGTACAATCTCCGCTCATTCTAACTTTTGCTTCCTGGGTTCAAGCAATTCTCCTGCCTCAGCCTCCTGAGTAGCTGGGATTATAGGTGCTCACTACCATGCTGGCTTATTTTTGTATTTTTAGTAGAGATGGAGTGTCACCAGGTTGGCCAGGCTGGGCTCAAACTCCTGACCTCAAGTGATCCATCTGCCTCGGCCTCCCAAAGTGCTGGGATTACAGGCACGAGCCACCATGCCAGGTCCATAGCAATGCTTTTGGTGGGAAGGAAGAGCAAGATTTGAGAATGTCCTAAGAATATTATTTTCCAACTCTAGGTTACACAGCACAAAGGGCCAGAAGCAAAACAGACAGTTTTTGGGAGCTGATTTCTTTGCTTCTAGGCTAGCCCCCACTGTGGCTGCCATTTTTAGATTGTAGGGTAACATCTTCCCTGATGATAAAAATGTTTACTTAAAAATCTGGAAAATAATTAATTAAAAAATAAAAATTAGTGGTATTTTCCCTACCTAGCAAGAACTACAATCACAATTTCATAAATTTTTGTAGTCTTTTTCTCTATGCATTTTTTTTCCTAAAATGTTGAGGTTTTATATTGTGATTTTTTTTTTTTTTGAGACAGAGTCTTGCTCTGTCACCCAGGCTGGAGTGCAGTGGCGCAATCTCGGCTCACTGCAAACTCTGCCTCCTGGGTTCATGCCATTCTCCTGCCTCAGCCTCCCGAGTACCTGGGACTACAGGCACCCGCCACCACGTCCGGCTAATTTCTTTTTTTTTTTTTGTATATTTAGTAGAGACGGGGTTTCACTGTGTTAGCCAGGATGGTTTTGATCTCCTGACCTCATGATCCACCCGCCTCAGCCTCCCAAAGTGCTGGGATTACAGGCGTGAGCCACCGTGCCCGGCCAATTTTTTTCTTTAGTTATGATGCCACTAATAAAATAATATATTCCCTAAAAATATGGTTGTAAAAATATTCCACCATAGGGTGTTACCATAATTTATTTCACCATGTTCTATTGGTAAGGTTTAGATTGTTTCTGGTATTGCACTTTTATAAACTAAGTAGTTCAACAGAAAATTCTTAGAAGTGGCCAGGTACAGTGGCTCATGCCTGTAATCCCAGTACTTTGGGAAGCTGAGGCAGGAGGATTACTTGAGCTCAGGAGGTTGAGGCTGCAATGAGCTGTGATTCACGTCACCGTGCTTTAGCCTGGGCAACAGAGATCCTTCCTGTCTCAAAAACAAACAAACAAACAAACAAACAAACATTCTTAGAAGCAATAGGCCACATTAGACGGTAACATTTTTTTAAAACATATATTTGGTCATATAGTTTCTCAATCTAAAATTTTTCAAAATTTAACCTTTGCCTTTAGGATCAAGTTTCAATTCCTGTAGTTAGCAAAAATAGGATGCTTCATGGTCTGTCGTTTATTCGCATCTCCAGCTTCATTTCTTTCTAAGTCCTCACACAAACCCCATGCTCCTGTCAACTTTTACTACCTGCTATTTGCCAAAATGTGCTTTGCATTTCTGTGTCTATAGACGTTGGCTCATACTACTCTTCTGCTTAGAACCCTTTTCTCCCCATGTTTCTCCATTACTGATTTGTCTCATCTTCTGAGATTGAGCTTGTTCGTTTTCCCGGCGAGGAAGCATTCTATCCCCACCTTCCAGTTTGGATTCCATACCTGTACCAGTTTGCTAGTTTTGATTGCATTCAGCTGCAAGCCAGAGCAATCCTTACCTACACACCTGCAGACCAACAGAGGCAGCTTCTGGTATTGGTTCCACGACTAAAAGATGCTCCTGCTAGTGGATCAGTGATGCTTTTGGCTTTTACCTCATGGTTATACGATGGCTGCAGCAGCTCCAGGCAGCTGCCTTGAGCTCCAGGGAGAGGTTTTACCACCCTTGCATATGCTGTCATTTTTTTCTTTGTTGAACATTAAAAGCAAAAACTTCTTTGGAGGCTCCCAGCTGATTTTAGCTTCTCTCTCTCCTTGGGTAAAACTGTCTTCCTGCCAGGCCTAGCTTTAAGGGGAGCTGGGAAAGACAGCCCTTGATTTTCTAGTTGTTACCTTGGAGACAACAAAGGGTTTTGGACATGTGCTGGGTTAGCTGATAAACAGCGTCTGCAACAATGCATGCTCTCTGCGCTCCTCCCTCATGCTCCCTTGACACTGCTGCTAACTCTTTCTTTCCAGACTATAAGCCCCTGGAAGTTAGAAAGAGTATTTTTCAGTCCTGTTACCTAAGCTCCTAGCATGTGCCTCAAACGCATTATTTAAAACATGTTTTTTAATAAATGAACTACCTTTAGAGAGCATCCACACTGCACCCTCAATGAGCAACTTAGCATGCCAGGGGAAGGGGAGAAGCACCTTCCTCTAAGCCCATAGTCTTACCAATAGCCTTACCAAACGTGGCAAGACTATTGTAAAAGGAATATACTGACCTGGGAGTTGTGGAGTTCATGATGGAAGGGCGCCAGCAGCAGCAGCAGCCTGGAAGAAAGCTACTCGTAGAGGTCAGTGGTTCTCAAACTTGGCTGCACAGTGGAATCACCTGGGGGAGGTTTTAAACATCCCCATGCTCAGGCCTCACTCTTTAAGCCCAGTCGTTTCAATGATATGCAGGAGCTGGCTCATTCTGGCTGCGATTCTCTTTCCAACTCTGTATTCAGCAACATCCTTCTGGTAGCTTAAAATTGGCCACAGTGTGGCCGGACGCAGTGCAGTGGCTCACGCCTGTAATCCCAGCACTCTGGGAGGCCGAGGTGGGCAGATCACCAGGTCAGGAGTTCAAGACCAGCCTGGCCAACATGGTGAAACCCTGTCTCTACTAAAAATAAGAAATCAGCCTGGTGTGGTGGCAGGTGCCTGCAATCCTAGCTACTCAGGAGGCTGAGGCAGGAGAATTGCTTGAAACTGGAAGGCAGAGGTTGCAGTGAGCAGAGATTGTACCATTGCACTCCAGCCCAGGGACAGAGCAAGACTCCGTCTCAAAAAAAGAAAAAAAAATGGCCACAATGTGATATTTGTATTATAGCAATTGACAAATCAGACAAATCACAAATCAGCCCCCACTCCCACTTCCTCCCCTAAGAACCAGGTCAACGGCACACTGCTCTTGGTATTCTTAGACACTTCCCAGATGTTTCCAATGGACAGTCAACTTTGAGAGCTCTGGGTCAAGGTCAGCTTCTTTTTCGACCTGTAGTGTCCTGCCAACTAGTATCTTGGATTCTTTCTTTTCCCCAGTCCTGCCTTTGAGTTAGCATCATTGCATGGGGTAACTGAGCTTGCCTCTAGGGAGCTGGAGCGCAGTGTTGAAGAGGGAGTAGAACTGTGGCTTCATTTGTAGCTGTTACTGAGTTTCTTTGAATATAAATTGATTTTCTTTTAAAGCTAGCCAAATCTCTTTCAGTATACCTTTAGGGTTAGATCTATGGAGGCATGCTATTTCATTGAAGGAGGTGGGAGAAACTTTCAATAATGTTGTGCAATTAGGAACCCTAATTATCCACTCTTGAGATTGCAGTTTCTCATTCAGAGGCATAATTTTCTATGGTGTAATTTGCTAGGTCTGACTCCCCTGGCTGGATCTGATTTGAGTAAAGTGGGCACCGCCTCATCCGAGGGTAGTCTCACTATGGCTACCACACACCAAACTGACTTTCCTGCATCACAAAATCACACTATACAATGCCCAGCTTCATTCCTCTTTCATAGGCCAGATTAGTCATCTTTTGCTTGGTGAAGCAGACTGTAGCATTAGCTCAAAGCAAGCTACTGCCACCACCATGTGCTGTGCAAATCTGGCTGGACAAACTTTGACTCAGCAAATTTGCAATGCCCCATGGGACACCTAGAAATCCCAGGGACAGAGAGGACACTTGAAAAGCCAGGAACTGCTCTTTTTAAAAGTGGTGCTGGGACCCAGAGAACACTCAAAGCTAGAGGGCAACTTTGGTCTCTGCTACGAGGGTGTAGTAGGAAGCTGGAAGGGTTGTTCTTACCCACTGGTGGTGGGAGTAAAATTGGGATTTATTCCAGGGAGAGGACAAGGGCAACTGAACGGTTGCAGTTAGGTGTATGTACCGTGAAGCTCCTTGGGAAAGATGGGCTGCCAAGGGCAGCTGATTTCAAATGCTTTAAACTTGATTTCTGTAATAGCTTTGTTGCTCAAACACCATCCTGAAGAACTTAACAGGAAGTTGTTCTTAAAATGCTTTTCTTATCTGAACACTTTTTTGTGATTAGGAAGAATGGAAAATTATAAACTTAAGCATTAAGGTGTACTGTGCAGGAAAAAAATTAAAGTAGAAACTTCTAAAGAATGTCTTAGCATCAATAAATGAAATAGATGTCGACATTGACTAGATTATAAAAGTGAGGGAAGTTTATAATACTAGCCAGTGCCTGGTGAACAGTATCACACCCCTCTCATCAGCTCCCAGGCAGAGGGTGGAGAACTCACCCTGGTAATTCAATTCAGGTCTGCTGCAAGATTGGCCCTCAGGGAAATGGTCCCTTCTCTTCTGTCTTACCTTACTTCTGTCTTACCTACCCACCTCGGCCATCAAAGGATCAGGAGTTTATGATTGCATTTCTTGATTGTTTCTGGACTATTGTTTCTATTTCTTTTTTTTCCAGCTTTTCTGTTCTTCATAATGTAATGAAAATACCACTCAGGTTATTATCTCTTGGTATATTTTATTATTATTATTATTTTTTGCAAATCTTTTTATAGTGTTACCATCTCCACTGAATTTCTCTAAGAGGATATCTTACGTTGGTTAAATTTCGTGAGCTAATTTTCTCTGCAGAGTCAGCTGGATAAAGTATTCATTCCTTTTGCTCCAACCTGGTGGCTAGAGTGGATTGCTGAAATAGACTCTTGGAGAAGGCAATACTACAAAAAAAAAAAAAAAAAGGAATATGATCATTTTCTTGCTTTTGTTGGGGTTTGCTTGACAGTATCCCTGGCAGGAAGTGATGTGCCTGAATCTTTTCATGCCTCTGCCTACAGTAGGTCTAGACAGAACCTAGAAACCTTGTTTCTGAGAATACATCCCCCTCTCCCCACCACTCTGTCATAGACAATCACGAAAGACTTAAATTACGTTTGTGAAGTTTCTTTTCATATGGGTGTTACCGTCATCCTTTTTATCAATCCTGAGGCCCCTCCCCACTCTATCAGTGGCAGGTGTTTAAAATCTGTTTACTCTTTCCGAAGACTTTCTAGTGAACCACACCTGTGTCCTTCAAGGGCACTCACAACAATGAAGTCGACCTAAACAAAACTGTGAATCTGGGAAATTTTGATTTTAACATTTTCAGACTCTGTTTTCTTTTTTCTTTAATGATTTACCTTTCAAACGACTTTCTATTTTCCTAAATTATTCCCCTCGTCAAAATAAAATGTCGTGACAAAATCATTTACGCTCTGGTTTTAAACTTACCCATATCATTGGGTGAGGGAGAACATGATGGTGAAAAGCTCTTCTATATTGGGAGGAAGATGGTCGCATGAGAAGAGAAAATCTAAAGATGTGATTTCCGTAAAAGCAACATTAATTATGACAATTATGTGGCCGGCTAAGCAGTTATACCTAATTACCATGTCGTATACATGCTAATGACAGCTAATTTTGCTGTATAGTTTGTTTCATTAGAATCGTGTACTACATATGCATGCTCAAACTTCAGAGTTTATTGCTCAAACCAGCACACTCACAATTTAAAAAACCGTAAGAGGGAGACCACTTTCCAGTGTTACATTCTAAGAGGGCACAGATTTCCTGCCTTTGCTACTCAAAATGTGGTGCAGGACCGGCAGCAGCAGCAGTATCACCTGGGAGCCTGTTAGAAATGTAGAAGATCGGGCCCCTCTCCAGACTCACCGCATCAAAATCAATGACGTGATTCACAACAAAATTTGAGAAGTCCTCTGTCAATAATTGACCTTAGATAATTTCCTAAGGGAGTTGCCAGAGGAAGGGAGAGTACACAGAAGTCAGTCACTGCTGTAGGACTCGCACAACAGAAGTGAGCCTGCGGCTTATTTCAGATAGGACTTCTCAGCTTCGCGCATGCAGCGCCCCATTCTGTAGGTGTAAGGTGGGCTCAGTAATCAGCTTCTTTAACAGGTTCCCTCAATGGCTGGGATGCCTGCAAGTTTGAGATCCACAGTCTGTGCCTGCTACTTGACAAGGAAGAGAGGGATGGGATGGAACTGCAGCTGGAGGGTGGAAGGGACGTTCAAAGCAACACATGAGGCTACAGGGTGCAGAAAATGCAGTTAGTTCCTGTACACTCCGGGAATGTCTACATTTATGATTGAATTCAAATGATCAATTTAAAAAATTACTCAGGTCAAGAATGTATATTTAGATTTTTAAAGTAATCTGGCCTTCAGTGACCCTGAGTCTTAAATGAAAACCATGTATTACAGAGAAACACCCACAATGTGCACCCCTCACTCCTATGCAAGAAGCTGTGCTATAATTCACCAACTAAATCACCTCTGCCACTGGGGTGTCAGACTTTAGCTAACATTTTCTGGACTATATTCTTATACTGTTTGTAACATCCTTGCTTAGGGAGGAACAAGGTAATTTGTGGGAGATGTGTCTTTGGGAAAATGCTGCGACACTGGCTTCATTTTGAGCAGGACTTGGAAACACCAGGACTTTTTTTTTCCTTCAAGCCAAGGCTATGTATCTGATACATATGTATACAATGTGATAACATTTTTATATAGAAATAATGAAAACTATAATTAATATTAAAATATCCATTTAAGTAGGAAGAAAGTTCGGTTGGAGAATATATTTTACAGATTCTTTTATATGATTCGAATTGAACTCCATTATTAAGTAATTTGCTGAAAAAATCAAGAGTATTGTTGCTGAATTTAAAGGCAAAATGGCTCAAAAAATCTCTTCCTTTCTCTCAATTTTGATGCATTGCTCTCCAGGGGCAATTAATGCCTTCCCAGTGACCCCACTCAATGGAATTTTATGTAGTAGAAAGGATTTCATTCTTACATTCCCACCCCAAATTTCAGAACAAATTCACTCATTCATTTTGGAACCCTTGTGATGATGAGGCACGGTTGATCACCCATGTTTCTTAAGGTTCTGAAGGATAAATACTTAATATTTGAAGGTAGATGGGTCCATATTTGCTGAATACAGCATAAATCTGAAGTTACAGAAAGAACAGCTCAGCTAATGGCGAGCCCAGAGTCTGATTCATAGTTTTTAAAATGATTAACCCCACACCCTTCCCTGCCCTAGCTGGCCAGTAGCAAACCATCCTTTAGAGAGGTATAAATTAAGGGAACATGCTTCGTATTAAGGAATATGTCATAGATTCATCTAAATGCCCTTGGTGAGATATAACGTGTTTAAACACAGTTTTAAATGCAGTCTGATTTATACGTTTGCATGATTTGTAAAATTTTGCTAATACACTCTAATAAACAGTAAGGATCATTGTAAAAAGTAGGTCTGAATTCTTCCAAAGTCTCATTAATTCTATAACCCTTTGAGAAGACATGAACTGCCTGGGAGCAGAGTGTAACTTTTGTGTAAATGTGATCTATTGAGAGAGCTACATTATGTAATGTCTGAAAATTTTTTGGAAATACAAATATTGTATTTGTATTTGGTACAAATACAAATGGTACAAATACAAATAAAAGGTTGGTATGGCTTTCCTTCAGCATCCACGGGGGATTGGTTCTGGGCCAATCCAGGCCAACTTTGCATCCAGGCTACTTCCTCCATACCAAAATCCTTAGATGCCCAAGTCCCTGATACAAACTGGCATCGTGTAGCACTGCATGGCACATCGTATCTCAATTTTGCACTCTCTGTAGGAAAGTAGGCTCCCAAAAGTGCTGGAGAACACTATGGCGATAAAGTAGCTTAGAATTTTTTTTTTTTTTTTTTTTTTTTTTAAATTTTTGAGACAGGGTTCTACTCTGTAGCTCAGGCTAGAGTAGCAATGGCACGATCATGGCTCACTGCAGCCTTGAACTCCTGGGCTCAAGTGATCCTCCTGCCTCCTAAAATAGCATTTTAAAGTGAAATGAGGTTGGAAATGGTGGCTCATGCCTATAATCCTAACACTTTAGGATGCTGAGGTGGGAGGATACATGGAGCCCTGGGGTTCCAGAACAGCCTGGGCAGCATAGCAAGACCACCTCTCTAAAAAAAAAAAAAAAAAAAAAAACAAAAATAAAAATATTAGCTCGGTATGGGGGTGGGCACCTGTAGTCCCAGCTACTGGGGAGGCCTAGGCTGGCAGATTATTTGAGACTCTTGAGGAGTCGAGGGTGATTGCGCCACTGTACTCCAGCGTGGGCAACAGAGCTAGACTCTGTCTCAAAATAAATAAAAAGATAAAAATAAAAAACCAAGGAAATGAAACAATTACCCTCACATCAAGGACATTTTAAGATAGCCAATGCCATTTACATGTTTCAGATCCACTAAGTAATTTCGCATCTGTATTTCATTCTGCTGTACTCTCAACAGTCACCAGAGCCCCTTGGCTCTTCAGTTTTACACTGTGCTGCTCTTCTCTGCACCATTTTTCAACTAAAAATTTATTGGGCGTGGGGCCAGGCACGGCGGCTCGCACCTGTAAATCCCAGCACTTTGGGAGGCCGAGGCGGGAAGGTCACATGAGGTCAGGAGTTCGAGGCCAGCCTGGCCAACATGGTGAAACTCCGTCTCTACTAAAAATAAAAAATTAGCCAAGTGTAGTGTGGGGCGCCTGTAATCCCAGCTACTTGGGAGCCTGAGGCAGGAGAATCGCTTGAACCCCAGGGGCGGTGGTTGCAGTGAGCCGAGGTTGCACCACTCCACTCCAGTCTGGGCAACAGAATGAGACCCTGTCTCAAAAAAAAAAAAAAAAAAAAAGAGAAAAAAAATTTTGGGCACTACTATATTTAGCTAGGAGCTGGAGAAATACACAAAGAGGAATGGAATCTACCCTCAAGGAGCTATAGTTTAGCTTGGACTATAAGACATTTGCAGGTAAGTAGCTTCCTGTCACAGGACGTCATTGTCAGGAAGAGATCACCATTGACAATTGCTTGCTCTTAAAATTTGAATAAAAGGACCAGATTATGGAATATAAAAAAGGCATTTTTAAAAGACGATGAAAATAATGCACAGGTGAACAAATTACAATGTACTTTTCTCTTTAGCAACTGCGCTCTACCCACGGCCTACTTTTTGTCTGCGAAACTCACTTTGATTCAACTAGCTTTACACTTTGATAGAAATCTGCTATACTCTGGTGCCCCCTGGAGGCAGTCTACTGCTAGGTCGAGGAGAAAAAAATCCAGAGGACTTTCAACTACAACTGGAGCAACTATACTTTTGTTCAACAAATCCCTTTTTTTTTTTTTTTCAATATGGAATTCTGATCTGGGTTTGTTAAACTAGAATTTATCTAAAGTACAGATTTCCCAAGAGAGTAGGGTTGAGCAGAAGAGAACATCCTCAGCATTAAATAATATGTTATGTATTCTTCTAAATGCACATGGGCAGATACTATATGTTTAAATACAATTACACACACAACATAATTTTTTGTATTTGTATAATTTGTGAAAATGAAAATTTTATGATACGTTCTAAAATATAGCAAAATTTACTTGTTAAATAAATAAATGAAGGAATGAATTGCTGTGCTTTGGTGTTCAATTAGATAAATTGATGTTACTTTGTCTCTCTTTTTTTATTCCCTTCTCAGAAGCCCTTCCATCACAGAGACTTATAATGCAGTTGTTGAACTTAGTCAATGTTCATAGAGGGATAGAGAGGAAACAGGATTGTGGTATAATTTTTCTCTAGGAAAATGTGTACAGTCCTTTGCTAATGACTACTAACTTGTAAATCTGGTTGAAAGCTACTCGTGCCCTCAGAGACTTCCTTTAATGGAATAATACATAATGCTCACATTAATTTTAAACAAAGTGATTTTATTTTCTGGAATAAATACAGAGCCTCAAATTCATTAGCTGGTTTGAAATTTCAGGATCCCAGATGTACTCTGCTTTAAATCAAGAAAACCCCTCAGGCTTCTTTCTGGAGAGAAAGTGGAAGTTAACAAATACCTATGGCACAACAATGTCATCAGCTTCATTACATAGTTACATATTTAACTTTGTTATATATTGAAGACATTAAACTCGGCTTTCCAAGATAGTGGGAAAATCATGTTTTGGCTCATTAAATATTCTGATTAGTGGAAAGTTATTACATTAAACACATACGGTTTACCAATTATTTTCAAAGAATCAGAACACAACAAATAAAATCGATAGTATATTAAGTATAATTAATTTTTTTGATGACTGTAGAATTCACTTCAGCACCTTTTATTGCCTTGGTAATCATGGTGAACATTAAAATATAAGTCTAGGAGGTTTGGGAGGTATGGTGATAGGAGATTTAGCAACTGAAGTCAGCTGTTCTAGAAAGGGAAAAATGATAAATAAAGGTATTTATAAGAGTTGTTATATTGGCCATAATTACTACTATAAAGCTATACCTAAGGAATACTTAAAATAAGATATTTTTCACTGCTCCCTACTGTGTTTGTATGTGTGTGTGTTTGTGTGTGTGTATTCGTTTAAAGCTGTACCTAAATTTTGATGGTAAATATCTAACCCCGGTTAAAGGAGGGAGAACTTTTTTTTTTTTGCTTTAAAAAAAGGGATAGAGGCTGGGTGCGGTGGCTCATGCCTGTAATCTCAGCACTTTGGGAGGCCGAGATGGGCAGATCATGTGAGGTCAGGAGTTCGAGACCAGCCTGGCCAACATGGTGAAACCTCGTCTCTACTAAAATACAAAAATTAGCCAGGTGTGGTGGTGTGAGCCTGTAGTCCCAGCTATTCTGGAGGCTGAGGCAGGAGAATTGCTTGAGCCCAGGAGGCAGAGGTTGCAGTGGGCACCGAGATTGCACCACTGCACTCCAGCCTGGGCAACAGAGTAAGACTGTCTCAAAAAAAAAAAAGAGGTAGAAAGAGGGAGAACTATACTGATATGGTTTGAATATATGTCCCTGTGAATCATGTTGAATTGTGATCCCAGTGTTGGAGGCGGGGCCTGGTGGGAGGTGTTTGGGTAACAGGGGCAGATCCATCATGTCTTGTTGTTATGAGTGAGTGCTCAGGGAATCTCATTGTTTAGAAATATGTTCATACTTTCTCTCTTGCACTCTCTCTCTTTCTCTCCCTCTCCCCTACACTCCCTCTCACCACGTGGGATGCCTGCCCCTCCTTCACCTTCTGCCATAATTGTAAGCTACCTGAGGTCTCCCCAGAAGCCAAACAGATGCCAGCACCATGCTTCCTGTACAGCTTGCAGAATTGTGAGCCAATTAAGCCTCTTTTCTTTATAAATTACCCAGTCTCAGATATTTCTTATAGCAATGCAAGAATGGCCTATTGTATATACCTAATCAGACAGTATTCATTTTTTAACAACATGTCTTTATCAAGTATTTGCGAAGTATTCATCCTTAGTTCCTATAGAAACTTTTGCCACTCATTATTTTGATTACATATTTAATTAAAATACAAAATTACAGTAGTAAATACAAATGGCATAAACATGTTTGAGACCAGACACAAGTGATTCTTAGTAAAAATCCCAGGGAACTTGAGGGAGCAGCAGGGCTGGTGCTCTCTGGAGGCCTCCTACAGGGAGTTTGCAGCATGACTAGTCCACAGGATTCTAGAGGAAATAAGGATCAGTGGGTTAGCAAGATTCTACTGTAACAATGGTTGTGAGCCCCAAATGCCCATAGGCAACCACTCTTAATACTTTGGTAGGCACTTCTCTATGTATTTATATTTTTTCGTTTGTTTGCTTGTTTGTTTTTGTTTTTGTTTTTGAGACGGAGTCTTGCTCTGTCGTCCAGGCTGGAGCGCAGTGGCACAATCTTGGCTCACTGCAACCTCTGCCTCTTGGGTTCAAGCAATTCTCCAGCCTCAGCCTCTCGAGTAGCTGGGACTATAGGCATGTGCCATGCGTCTGGCTAATTTTTGTATTTTTAGTAGAGACGGGGTTTCACCATGCTGGACAGGCAGGTCTCAAACTCCTCACCTCAGGTGATCCGCCCGTTTTGGCCTCCCAAAGTGCTGGGATTACAGGCATGAACCACCGCGCCTGTATTTATGTACCTGTTTGTAAATGTCATTACACTACATTGGTTTTTTGGTAGTCTGCCAACTCACCTAAAAATATGTAGTAGAAAATTTTCCATGCCATTGAATAAATATGCAAATCATTTTCCTCATCCACTACTAAAAAGGACAGAGAGAGGAAGAAGGAATGAAGAGGAGAGGAAGGGGGAAACAGAAAAGAGGAAAAGAGAACAAAGAAAAATGGTAAAGGAAAATGAAAGAACTGCTTAAACAGAGCAACTTCGTAAGATTCAGTGGAAGATTTTCACATCCACTCTCTGCCAGATCACATAATCTACACAGGAACTCACGGAGATAGATGAGAGCGCACACTCCTGCTGATTTTGGCTCTTCCAAGCTCAGAAATGAGCGCAGCAAACTCAGCAATTGGCACTCTCTGGGCAAGGTACCTTTTTCCCTCTCCTCCTCTACCCCTCCCACCCTCTCTTCTCTGCCCCTATTCTCCTCCTCTTTCCTTCCCTTCCTTCATCTCCCTCTCTCCCTTCTTTCCTTGCATACTCCTTGCTTCCTTCCTTCTTCTCTCCCTGCTTCTTTCTTACTCGTGCCTCTCTCTCGCTGTCTGTCATTTAAAATGGATGTATAATCAATATTCACAGTAAAACGCACAGATCTTAGTTGTATGGTTCAGTGAGACTGAAAAATGTGCACACACTAGGACCCTCATTGCCATCATTGGATAATGTTTCCCCACGCCCAGTTGGTCTCCTACCCACTGCCCCCTGCTCCCTGCCCCCTGCTATCCCACCCAGGCACCTTCCCCCACAACCCCCATCTCTGTTGCCCAGACTGGAGTGAGTGGCTCCATCTCAGCGCTCACTGCAACCTCAGCCTCCCAGGCTCAAGCCAATCTCGTGCCTGTGTAGCTGGGACTACAGGCACGCACCACCACGCCTGGGTCATTTTTGTATTTTTTGTAGAGAAGGGATTTCATTATGTTGCCCAGCCTGTTCTCAAACTCCTGGCCTCAAGTGATCTGCTTGCTTCTGCCTCTCAGACTACTGGGATTACAGGCATGAGCCACTGCTTGGGGCCTCCCAGGCACCTTTCTATCACCAGAGACTAGTTTTGCCTGTTCTTGTGCTTCATACACATAGAATTATAAGGTAGGTATACTTTTGAGCAAGGCTTCTTTAACTCAGTGTAATGTTTTTAAGATTCATCTGCATTGTTGCATATATCAGTACTTTCCTTTTCATTGCTGAGTAGTATCCACTGTATGAACATACAATTTGTCTATGCAATTTCCTGTTGATGGACATTGGGTTGTCCATATTTTTTCTCTATTATATATAAAGCTGTTATGACATTCATCTATAAGGCTTTTTGTGGACATACATTGTTTATTTCTCTTAGGTTTCTGTATACCTAGAGTTGAATTGTTAGGCCATAGGGTAGGCTTATCTATAACTTTATAGGAAATAGACAGTTTTTCAAAGTGGTTGTATGATTTCATATCCTCATTAGCAATGTATAAGAGTTCCAGTTGCTCCGCAACCTCAATTACGTTTGATGTTGTCAATTTTTAAATTTTAGTTGTGTTGATGGGTGTGAAATGGAATCCCATTGTGATTTATTTAGCATTTCACTGATGACTAATGATGTAAGTACTTTTTCAAGTGCTTTTTGGATACATATAAATCTTGCAAGTGTTTTTGGCCATTTAAAAATTGGGTTATCTTTTTATTATTGAGTGGAAGATGAGATATATATATATATATTCTATAATATGTAGATCTATATAGACCCTGCCCCCACACACTATTTTATCCCAGTCTGAGGCTGACCCATTCATTTTTTGATGAGTAGAAGTTTTAAATTCTGATGAAAACCAATTTATCTTTTTTCTTTTATGGTATCCTAAGAAATCTTTTCCTAACTCAGCATTCAGCATTCTCTGGGCAAGGTACTTATTCCCTTCCCCTTCCCCTACCCCTCCCATCCTCTCTTCTTCTCTCTCCTCCCTTCCCCTGTGTTTTCTTCTGGAAGCTTAAAGTGTTAGCTTTTATGTTTAGGTCTATGGTCTTTCTCAAATTAATTTTTGTATATACTATGAGGTAGATGTCAAGTTTCTTTATTTTCCATATAGACCTACAGTTATTCAAGGACAATTTTTGAAAACATTTTTCCCCATCAAATTTTTCATGGCCAATGTTGAAAATCAAATGATTGCATATCTGTTTCTGAACTCTCTATTCTTTTGACTGCTCAATGTGTCTCTTCTTATGCCAGTTCTACTCTGTGTTTATTACTGTAACTTTAGAGTAAGTCTCAAAATTAGCTTTGTACAGTGGCAGTATCGTAGCCAATGAGGTCTGAGGCGCGATTATTGCTAATAGAGTAAGTCTCAAAATCAAGTAGTGTTACTCCTCCAACTTTGTTTTTTTAAAAAAAGATTTTGTTTTCCTGGCTAAATGCTAGGTCGTTTGTGTTCTCATGAAAATTTTAGAATCAGTTTTTCTGTTTCTGTTTTTTTTTTTTCAAAGTTTACTGGGATCTTAATTAAAATGGCAGTGAATCTGTAGATTAATTTGGGGAGAACTGATGTCTTAGCAATACTGAAGCCTCTAAATCAGGGATGTGGTATGTCTTATTATTTATTTCAGTCTTTAATTTCCCTCAGTAAGGTTTTATGATTTTTAGTGTAGCAGTCTTATACATCTTTTGTTAAAGTTTTTGATAATATTTTTGATGTCACTATATATGATATTTTCAATGTTGATTTCCAATCATTGCTACTCTGTAGACATACAACTCAATTTTGCATCTTATATTCTGTGACTTTGCTACATCTTATATTCTGTGACTTTGCTAACATAACTAAGTTTTTTTGTTTAATACGTTGATTGAGATTTTCTTATATAAACAATCACATCTTCTTTGAGTCATTCTTATTTATTTCGAAACTAATGTTTATTTTCCATCAACCTTATTTCTATTTTCCTTAAGAGTCTGTGAAAGAACAGCTTAGGAACACTCAGTGATTGTTCCTACCCATTCAGCAGACTGAGCAGTGAGAGCTGCAGACCAGTCTTCCGTGGCAGGCTGAATGCTTCAGTCTTAGTAGGGACCTGCTGAACAGGCACAGAGGGCACCTGCACATCTTTAGACCAGTCAGCCTGAGTAGTGGTGCACTCACGAGGTGGAGCAGCCCATTCACCCTGAAATTCATCCTTGGCCACAGCTTTTTCAGCGGCAGCCTGCTCTTCCTTTTCAATGTGCTCAGGATCTCTGTAGAAGCAAATATCAGGCATGACCTCTTCCCATGAGTACTTATGGGAGATAGTGCCACGCATGTGTAGACCTTCCTGGGTCAGCCTCCACCACATCAGACCCACTGAGTGAGAGCCCTTGTCGTTACATGGGATTGCAATGTCCACACAGTGCAGAAGAGAATCTGTCAAACAGAGCAATGGTTGATAGGTGGGTGAACATAAGATGACTCTGTGAGCAGCTGGTGGTCAGCCCTGGGCCAGTAACCACCAGAAGACGCAGTTCTTGGAAGGCTGCCTAGATCTGGTTAGTGAAGGTTCCAGGAGTAAAGTGGCCAGCAATAGGAATGACTCCAGTGGCAGCAGCAACTTCAGCACAGGCTGCTGGCCAGCATTCCTGGATGATATGAAATTGAAATTGGCAGGGTATTCAATGGCAACAATAGCATGATGCTTCTACCAGGTCCTCTTTAGATTTGTGGTGTAGAAGCGATCATTTTTCCTTTTGTAGACCTACTGTTCCATTTGGAAGTCAAGATTGGTGCAATGTAAGTCAGTTACTGCTGCAAGATAGTTGAGGACATACTTCTTCATTTGCAGGACATCAAGGGCTCTGGACATTGTGTGAGTTTCCCTTTAAGTTATGAAGGGAATCTAGAACCGGACCGTATGGATGCCTCTCTAGTTAGTGTGGAAAGCCTTGATCCTTTATGTTTGTTTCATGGTCTTGCTTCATTGCACTAAGACTTCCAGTGCAATATTGAATAAAAATGGTGTGCAGTGGACATTGTGCCTTCTTCCCAATCTTAGCATGACTTAAGTATTTTTGTCATTAAGTGTGATGACACTTTTAGGGTTTTAGATCTTTCATCAAAAATCAAAATGAGGAAGTTTCCTTATATTTTTAATATGCTGTGTGTTTTATGATGAATAGGTGTTGAATTTGGCAAATGCTTCATCTGCAACGATTAAGATGTTTATATGCTTCCCCTTTTTTGTTAACGTAGTGAATTACATTGATCTATTAATTTTCCAATGTTAAATCAACCTTGCGTTCCTGGGGGAAAAATCCTACCTGATCATGTTATATTCTCATTTCTGTGATTTATGAATTTGCTAGTATTTTGTTAAGGATTTTTGCATTTATTCTTATGAGGAATATTGCTCTGCAGTTTTCTTTTTTTGTAATATATTTGTCTGGTTTTGGTGTGAGGGACATGCTGGTCTCGTAAAACATGTTGAGAAATGTTCTCTTCTCTATATTCTGAAAAGACTGTGTATGACTGGTAATATTTCTTCCTTAAATGTTTGATAAAATTGACCAGTAAACACATCTGAGGTTGAAGTTATCTTTGTGGGAGGATTTTAACTATGAATTCATTTTTCCTGAACAGATATAGGGTTTTTCAGACTTTCTATTTCTTCCTGTATTAGTTTTGTTAATTTGTATTTGTCAAATAATGTAATCTATTTATATAAAGTTTCAAATTTACTGGCATACATTTCTTTATGTATTTCTTTATTGTCCTTTAGTGTCTATAGGCTCTATAATCGTGTTCCCTCTTTCATTCCTAATATTGATGGCTTGTATTTTCCTTTTTTTCTTGAATGGTATTGCTAGGAGATTATTCATTTTATTTAACTTTCCAAAGAAACGATTTCTGACTTGGTTAATGTTTCTCTTTTGTCTGTTTTCTATGTCATTGATTTCCACTCTTTATTGCTTCCTTCTTTCTAGTTACTTTGGGTTTAATTTGTTCTTATATTTTTGGCTGCTTGAAGAAGGGTTGATCATTGATTTTTGACCTTCATTCTTTTCTAATTAAGCATTTACAGATCCAAACTTCTAAGTAAAGGGGTAAATTCCACAAATTTTAAAATGTTGTGATTATCATTTAATTCTAATATTTTCTAATACCGCTTGTGATTTTTTATTTCAGCCATGGGATATTTGTAATGGTATTGCTTACTGTCCAAATATTTGGAGATTTGAAAAAAAACTGGTTTTTAAAAATGTTTTATTTTAGAATAGTTGTAAATTTACAAAAAAGCTGCAGAAATATAACTGATAGTTTCTGTATGCCTGTCACTCAGTTTCCCCAGAGATAACATTTTACATTACCATGGTACATTTGTCAATACTAAAAAAAAATCAACATTGTTATATTACTATTTCTAGATTCAGATTTTATCAGTTTTTCTACTAATGTCTTTACTCCAGGATCCAATCTAGGATACCACATTGTACTTAGTAGATATCTTTTTAAAAAAATTCTAACTTAATTCCTTTTGTTTTCAGAAAATGTGTTTTGTATGATATCACTTCTGTTAAATTTGTTGAAACTTACTTTATTGACCAATATATGGTCTATCTTGGTATAGTTCCATATGCATGTGAAAAGAACCTGGACTTTTTATAGGAAATATTCTAGAAATATCCATTAGTTAGTTAAATGGTCTGATGGCATTATTCAGATCATCCATATCCTTAATGATGTTACTAACTTTTCCTCTCAGTTAGAGAGGAGTGCTCAAATAACCAACTATAATTGTGGATTTGTTTTTCCCTGTAGTACTGTCAGTTTTTGCTTCATATATTTTGAAGTTTTGTCATTAGATATACATAATGACCTTTTTATTATGATAAAATATCCTTCTCTGTCTCTAATATTGCCATATGTCTTGGTGTTTATTTTGTCTGATATTAATTTAGCCACTGTAACGTTCTTATAATTAGTACTTTCTTGGCGTATTTTTCCCCATCCTTTTTCTTTTAATTTGCATCTCTAATCTCACCCAGCAAGCTGTTGGGGATTGCTTTTTAATGTACTCTGACAATGTCTCCCTTTTAATTTCAGTGTTAATTATATTTACATTTAATGTGATTATTGATATGGCTGAGTACACACTATTTGTTTTCTATTTTTTCCATCAGTTTTATTTTTACTTTTTCTTTTTTCCACCTTCTTTTTGATCAATAAGGTAATTTTAAGCATTCTATTTTATTTCTACAATTGACTTTTTTTAATTAGCAAAAAAACCAATGGTAGAAATAAAATAGAATACTTAAAAATATGCCTTTTGGCCGGGCGTGGTGGCTCAAGCCTGTAATCCCAGCACTTTGGGAGGCCCAGACGGGCGGATCACGAGACCGCCCTGGCTAACACGGTGAAACCCCGTCTCTACTAAAAAATACAAAAAAACTAGCCGGACGAGGTGGCGGGCGCCTGTAGTCCCAGCTACTTGGGAGGCTGAGGCAGGAGAATGGCGTGAACCCGGGAGGCGGAGCTTGCAGTGAGCTGAGATCCAGC
>NW_012101965.1:1425787-1426370 GCF_000951045.1 Mandrillus leucophaeus
TAAAAGAACTAGACAAGCAAGAGCAAACACATTCAAAAGCTAGCAGAAGGCAAGAAATAACTAAGATCAGAGCAGAACTGAAGGAGATAGAGACAAGAAAAACCCTTCAAAAAATAAATGAATTCAGGTGCTGGTTTTTTGAAAAGATTAACAAAATTGATAGACTGCTAGCAAAACTAATAAAGAAGAAAAGAGAGAAGAATCAAATAGATGCAATAAAAAATGATAAAGGGGACATCACCACCGATCCCACAGAAATACAAACTACCATTAGGGATTACTATAAACACCTCTACACAAATAAACTAGAAAATCTAGAAGAAATGGATACATTCCTGGACACATACACCTTCCCAAGACTAAACCAGGAAGAAGTTGAATCCCTGAATAGACCAATAACAGGCTCTGAAATTGAGGCAATAATTAGTAGCCTACCAACCAGAAAAAGCTCAGGACCAGATGGATTCACAGCTGAATTCCACCAGAGATACAAAGAAGAGCTGGTACCATTCCTTCTGAAAATATTCCAATCAATAGAAAAAGAGGGAATCTTCCCTAACTCATTTTATGAGGTCAGCATCAT
>NW_012101965.1:1428808-1431749 GCF_000951045.1 Mandrillus leucophaeus
ATATATATTCAATTTACCATTTTTCCTCCTGATTTTGGATCACATTTTTCTTCTTCTTTACATGTCCAGTGATTTGTTTTTCATCGTTTGTTGGAGATTGTGAATGCAACATCATTGAAAGTCAGGATATTTTTTCCAATTAAGATTGTTTACTTGTGTCCAGGTAGGAAATTCACTTCTTGGTAGACTACCTTGATCCTGATGAGATTAGATTATTGGTTTTGCTTAGGAAATTCTAGAATAGCCCTTACTCTAGAGCATGATCCTTAGTTCTACCATGGCCTTTCTGAGACTCATCTGAGTACCTGGGGTGATCATGAGGTTTTCTTATTTTGGCTGTTGAAATTCCAATGCCTCCTAACATTGTGCAGTCTCTAAAATCTGGATTCACCTCTCAGTCTTCATGAAGCTGTTTTCTGCTAGGTCTTCAGCTGTCTACTGTGCTTAAATACAGCTCAGTATTTGGCAAAGACTTGAGAAAATCCTATGCGTATTTCTGGGGCTTCTTCCCTGTCCAGCTCCCTTCTGTCTGTTACCCTGTCCACAAATTCCACCTGCATCAGCAGCACAGACCCCAATCTCAGTCTCCTCTGCCTGACAAGAATGATAACCGTTTAGGCCACTTCCCTTGGGAGAAGTTTAGTAGTCCTTCCAAGCAGAAATCAGGGGTGAATGTGGGCTTGCTGTATGCATTTTCCTTCTCTCAAGGATAACAGCCTTATGCCCACTGAAGGTGATTAATAAATGTTTGCTGAACCAGATAGACCTGTTAAACTGGCTTCCATTTCTTTTTCCTATTTGTGATGCATAATTCCTCCAGTTCTTTCCATCCCTAAACCTCCTTTTCCACCAAAATCTATCCTTAAACTCATATTTGTGTTATAGTTATAACTCCATATTTCTGAAACAAAAATTTAGAAACTTATCTAAAAAATATGAGGATATTGGGATAGAATATTTGAAATCTGTGCTACTCATATAAATCCTTGACCTTAACTAAAATGTAAGCTAGACTTACTAAGGGGAGACTACCTTAAGAGAACAAAGTTAGCTTCAGAATTTCTGGCATTAGCATCAGGTACCTACATAAAGTTGTATTGTGATAATTTCAAGATCTTTTTTTCTTTTTGAGGCAGAGTCTCACTCTATCACCCAGGCTGGAGTGCAGTGGCATGATCTCAGCTCACTGGAACTTCTGCTTCCCACGCTCAAGTGATTCGCATGCCTCAGCCTCCTCAGTAGCTGGGATTAAGGTGCGTGCCACCATGCTCAGCTAATTTTTATATTTTTTAGTAGACACAAGGTTTCATCATGTTAGCCAGGCTGGTATCTAGCTCCTGGCCTCAAGTGATCTACCCGCCTCAACCTCCCAAAGTGCTGGGATTATAGACATGATCCACCGCACCTGGTCAATTTCAGGATCTTTTAAAACTCTTAGCTACCAACTCCGTTTCAAGAAATATGTAAGATTCTGTGTACAAAGTCATTCTCCAAGAATGTCTATTTTACTCCAGCTTTTTCACTTCTTTCCTACCCAGTTTTGGGCACTAAATGCTTAGGAATGAATTTGTGACTAAGAGATCATTTTGAAATGAGAATTTAGTTGTGGATTTGTGAGGGCTTGAACATTCATTCACTTATTCATGCACACAATAAAAACCTTCTGAGTGGAACAAAAAGCAGCAGAAATTTCTGCAGACTTAAACGTCCCTGTCTGACAGTTTTGAAGAGAGTAGTGGTTCTCCCAGCATGGAGTTTGAGATCTGAGAATGGACAGACTGCCTCCTCAAGTGGGTCCCTGACCCCCAAGTAGCCTAACTGGCAGACACCTCCCAGTATGGGCCGACTGACACCTCATACAGCCAGGTGCCCCTCTAAGACGAAGCTTCCAGAGGAAGGATCAGGCAGCAACATTTGCTGTTCTGCAATATTCGCTTTTCTGCAGCCTCCGCTGGTGACACTAGGCAAACAGGGTCTGGAGTGGACCTCCAGCAAACTCCAACAGACCTGCAGCTGAGAGTCCTGACTGTTAGAAGGAAAACTAACAAACAGAAAGGACATCCACACCAAAACCCCATCTGTATGTCACCACCATCAAAGACCAAAGGTAGATAAAACCACAAAGATGGGGAGAAACCAGAGCAGAAAAGCTGAAAATTCTAAAAATCAGAGCACCTTTTCTCCTCCAAAGGATCGCAGTTCCTTGCCAGCAATGGAACAAAGCTGGATGGAGAATGATTTTGATGAGTTGAGAGAAGGTGGCTTCAGATGATCAGTAATAACAAACTTCTTCCAGCTAAATGAGGATGTTTGAACCCATCACAAAGAAGCTAAAAACCTTGAGAAAAGATTAGATGAATGGCTAACCAGAATAAAGCATAGAGAAGACCTTAAATGACCTGATGGAGCTGAAAACCATGGATGAAGAGCTACGTGACACATGCACAAGCTTCAGTAGCTGATTGGA
Source organism: Mandrillus leucophaeus (assembly GCF_000951045.1). Classification (NCBI taxonomy): domain Eukaryota; kingdom Metazoa; phylum Chordata; class Mammalia; order Primates; family Cercopithecidae; genus Mandrillus; species Mandrillus leucophaeus. The sequence continues at coordinate 1,431,276 of NW_012101965.1, forward strand.
TCAAGTGGAAGAAAGGGTATCAGTGATTGAAGATCAAATGAATGAAATGAAGTGAGAAGAGAAGTTTAGAGAAAAAAGAGTAAAAAGAAATGAACAAAGCCTCCAAGATATATGGGACTATGTGAAAAGACCAAATCTATATCTGATTGGTGTACCTGAAAGTGATGGGGAAAATGAAACCAAGTTGGAAAACACTCTTCAGGATATTATCTAGGAGAACTTCCCCAACCTAGCAAGGTGGGCCAACACTGAAATTCAGGAAACACAGAGAACACCACAAAGATACTCCTCAAAAAGAGCAACTCCAAGACACATAATTGTCAGATTCACCAAAGTAGAAATGAAGGAAAAAATATTAAGGGCAGCCAGAGAGAAAGTTCAGGTTACCCACAAAGGGAAGCCCACCTTCAGCAGCAGATCTCTTGGCAGAAATTCTACAAGCCAGAAGGGAGTGGGGGCCAATATTCAACATTC
>NW_012101965.1:1434104-1435203 GCF_000951045.1 Mandrillus leucophaeus
CGCCTGTAGTCCCAGCTACTTGGGAGGCTGAGGCAGGAGAATGGCGTGAACCCGGGAGGCGGAGCTTGCAGTGAGCTGAGATCCAGCCATTGCGCCCCTGCCTGCGCGACAGAGCGAGACTCTGCCTCAAAAAAAAAAAAAAAAAATATGCCTTTTATAAAGTGGGTTGCATTAAGAATTACAATATGCATTCTTAACTTATTAGTCTACTTCTGATTAATATTAAATCATTTTATACATAATGCAAAAAGATTTAAGTTGCATAATTCTATTTAATATTTGACATTAAAAAAACATTAATGTTTTTAATATCCTCTTGCCCCACATATCCTGTATGCTGTTTTTGTCATACATTTTATTTCTACATATGATTGCCACAAAACATTGCTATTATTTTTGCTTTAAACTATCTATTGTATTTTAAGTAAATTAAGAAACATGAAAAAGTCTTATATTGGCTCATATCATTTTCAGCAAGTTTAGTTCTTCATGCAGGTTTGAGTTTTCATAGCATTGTTTCCCCTCAACCTGAAATGCTTCCTTTACCATTTTTGTTGTCTATTGACAATAAATTCTCTCACATTTTATCTAAAACTTTTAAATTTGACTTTAATTTCTGATGAATGTTTTTACTGAATATTAAATTTTAGGTAGACCATCTTTTTCCTTCCTATACTTTAAAGATGTTTCATTTTCATCTTGCTTGTGTTATTTCTGAGGAAAAGCCAACTTATCGGTTTCTCTGCATGTTCTCCGTTTATGTGTGCTAGTCTCTCCTTCTGCAGTATCTAATCTGCTCTAAAGCTTTTATAGTAAATTTTAAATTTTGTTTATAGTATTTTTAGCTTTAAAAGTCACATTTGTTTCTTTAAAAATATTTTCTTTATTACTGTGTTTATGTTTTTCTTTAAATCCTTATACATGTTTATAAAAGCTGTTTTAAAATCTCTAACTGCCAGGTCAGGTGCAATGGCTCAGGCCTATAATCCCAGCACTTTGGGAGGCTGAGGCGGGGGAATCACCTGAGGTCAGGAGTTCAAGACCAGCCTGGCCAACATGGTGAAACCTCGTCTCTACTAAAAATACAAAAATTAGCTGG
>NW_012101965.1:1435253-1439623 GCF_000951045.1 Mandrillus leucophaeus
CATTTGGCCCAGCCATCCCATTACTGGGTATATACCCGAAGGATTATAAATCATGCTGCTACAAAGACACATGCACACATATGTTTATTGTGGCACTATTCACAATAGCAAAGATTTGGAACTAACCCAAATGTCCATCAATGATAGACTGGATTAAGAAAATGTGGCACATATACACCATGGAATACCATGCAGCCATAAAAAAGAATGAGTTCATGTCCTTTGTAGGGACATGGATGAAGCTGGAAACCATCGTTTTGAGCAAACTATCACAAGGACAGAAAACCAAACACTGCATGTTCTCACTCATAGGTGGGAATTGAACAATTAGAACACCTGGACACCGGAAGGGGAACATCACACACGGGGGCCTGTTGTGGGGTGGGAGGCAGGGGGAGGGATAGCGTTAGGAGATATACCTAATGTAAATGACGAGTTAATGGGTGCAACACACCGACGTGGCACATGTATACGTAGGTAACAAACCTGCATGTTGTGCATATGTACCCTAGAACTTAAAGTATAATAAAACAAAGCAAACAAACAAGAAAACCTTCTGAGCACCTGTAACAGACCCAGACCTCTTCTGGGTCCTGCAGATGAAACAAACAAAGCAGACCAAGTTCCTCTCCTCCTGGGGCTGACATGCTAGTGAGGGAGAGTGACAGCAAACTCATAAACAAGTAAATATGTAGCATGTCAGATGGTGATAAGTGCTGTGGAGAAAAATAAAGCAGAGTGAAATGAATCAGAAGGTTGAGCACAGACCTTAAGAAACAAGGGAGCCAGCTTGTGGGTATTGAGGAAGACCAGGCAGAGTGTACAGTCAGAGCAGGGAACAGAGGCAGGCATAGGCCTGGTGTGTGTTAGGACGAGCCTGGGCTACAGCAGAGGGAGCAAGAGGGAAGGTAGCTGGAGATGCAGTCAGTAGGAAGCTGGGCCGTGCAGGGCCGTGTGGGCCTCTAAGACCTCTGGCTTTCCCTCAGAATAAGGTGAGGAGCCTTCGCATGGTTTCAAGCAAGGAGTGACATGTTCTGACTCATGATTTAAAAGGATCATTGGCTGCTATGTTGAGCATACATTTGGAGTGGGGAGGAGGGAGAGTAAGAATCAGGGAGACCTGCCAGGGCTGGTACAAAATTGTCTCCATTCATTACTCAAAATGCTCACTTCAGTAGAGGTTTGCTTCTTCAGATGAGATCACCGTGACATTCTGTAAACGGGGAGATCCACGAGTGTTGCCCCCTGGACTCCTTTCTCCATCTCCCAGTCTTCCCTTGCTGATCACAAAGGGCTGAAGGGCTCCCACAAAGACTGATTTCAGAGCCCAGGTCCTGCGCACTGAGCTACCACGGACAGGGAAGACGGAAGCCAGAGTAAAGGGAACTTCATAAATTGATGTTCCTTATTTGAGAGGCAGGAACGGATAACATATTCACAGCTTCCCTAGAAAATAAGTTTTTGAATCTGCTTGGGCAGTACTACCCTGCTCCCTCAATCACAGATTGGCATCAAGGAGAGGTGGAGTTACAAATGTTTACACAGAGAAGGGAGAAGATGGGTCGTGTAGACTGTGACAGGCCTGGCCTAGGTCAAGAAGACAAGAGAGGCCTGGAGAAAGACCTGAGAAAGATAAGTAGGGCACAGCGATGTGAACTTCATGATGATTAATGAGCCTCACTTCCTTGTTGTGTATGTGTGTGTCTGAGAAATGACCTAGAAGTCTAGTCTAGAATTTCCTGAAGTCTGGAAGAAGCTGTCTGGTATCTGTAAGCGGTGTCTGGCAGGTGGCTCCTGTGGCGAAGTCGGAAAACCCATGACAGTTGCTCTCTGAGATACTGATTTTTCTCAGCAACATTGTGCCTTTATAGAGCTTTGCACAAAGCAGGCTTCACAAACGCTTGCTAAGTGAAGACATAGGCTGTGAAAGGTGTATTTTTCAAACAACTATCTCTAGCCTTCATCGAGCCCTTGTGGAATAAAAATGTTATAGATAATAGTCAACAAAATGCCCTGTAATTATATTAGAGCTGATTTTTGTCAGGTATTTATGTGACTATTCAGGAAAACAAACTGACTGATGTACTTTTAATCACTTTTTTCTATAGATAAACCAATATGTGGCTTACAGAGTTGAATCATCCCACATAGATGAATGTATTCGTTTTAGTCCGTTTGCGTTACTATAAAGAAATACCTTAGACTGTATAATTGATTTTAATAAAAGAGGTTTACTTGGCTCATGGTTCTGCAGGGTGTACAGGCAGCATGGTGAAAGCATCTGCTTCTGTTGAGGGCCTCAGGAAGTTTACAATCATGGCAGAAGGTGAAGGCGGAGCAGGCGTGTCACATGGCAGGAGGAGGAGCACGTCCTGAGCTTTTAAACAACAAGACATGGTCTTGTGAACTGAGCCATAAACTCGTTTATCACCAAAGAGACAGTGCTTAGCCATTCATGAAGGGACCATCCACCCCCATGATTCAATCCCCTCCCACCAGGCTCCACCTCCAACATTGGGAATCACATTTCAACATGAGATTTGGAGGGGACAGACATCCAAAAAATATCAGTGTTTAAATGTGGAACCCCAAGTAGCTTAAATGGTTGACAGAGGACAAAAGTGTAACTTCCATAGTAAGACAGGGAAATTCAGGGTCTTACCCCAGTTCCTATATTATCTAACTCTATGTTCTTGAACATTTGTATTTGAGATAATGTAATATTTATTGGGTGTTTATCCCGAACCAGGCACAGTTCTAAATTCTTTACATGTATTAACTCATTTAATCCTCACAATAGCTTAGTTGGGTGTGATTATTATTCCGACTTTACAGATGAGGAAACCAAGGCACAGGAAGCTGCAGTGACCTGCTCAGATGTGTTTGGCATCCCTGAGGCCACCCCCAGATTCATGATCTGCTAGGAGGACTTGCAGGACTCAGCACACGGTGATACTCATGGCTATGATTTATTACAGTGACAGATACAAAGCAAAATAAGCAAATGGAAAAGGCACAGGGGGAGAAGTTCAGGGGAAGCCAGGCACGTGCTTCCCAGGGCAGTCACGCAGGACACATGTAATTCCTCCAGCAATGAGTGGTGACAACGTGTGAAAAGGTGGCTATCAGGGAAGCTCACTAGAGACTCAGCACCCAGGGTTTTCAACTGGGGCTGGTCATGTAGGCACCCTCTGCTCAAATGTCAAAATTTCACACTCCCAGAAGGAAAGGTGTTGAGCAGAAGTCGTGTTGTTTGTACAAACACTTTAGGCATAGTGATCAACTCTTATTTCTGAAAGTGGAGAGGTCCTTCCTGGAATCCAAGTTCCCAGATGCCAGCCAGAGGTTAATCTTGCAGGGAGGCCTTCCTAAGGCTCGAAGTCAGACCTTATATGTAAGGCTTTTTTGCACATATGTCTGCCGAGTGGAAGAGCTGGGCTTCACTCACAGATACCTTCTGGAGGCCAAACACAGAACAGCTTGTGATATATGGCCCATCAGAGATGTCCAGCAGGCAGTCAGGAGTATGGAATTCAGTGGAGATGTGCAGGTTGGAGACAGCAGTGTGGGAGTTGCAGGCCTATAGTGACATTGAAAGCTGTGAGATTCACTAAGTTCACATAGGAAGTGAATGTAGGCTGAGAATAATAGAGGTCAGAGGATGGTGCCCTGGGCCCCTCCCACCTGCAGAAGTCAGCTCTGTGAGGATGAATCCCAGTGAATACCAAGAAGGAGAGGCCAGTAAGTTCAGAGAAGAGCTAAAAGGAAGTTATAATCTATAAGCCAAGTGAAATAAGTGTTTCATGCAGGCAGAGATGAACAGCAGATGCTGCTGGTAGATTCAACATGAAGGAAACCGTGAACTGGTCATGGCGCATAGAAACGTGCAGGTTGCTGATTTTGACAAGAACTGTTTCAGTGGATTGGTCTGGGAAAAAACCCGACGGTAGTGGGTTCAAGAGAGCATGAGAAGAGGGGAAGTGGAGATCACAGAGTGTTAAAAACCCATTTGGGGAGTTTTGCTGTAAAAGGAAGAAAGGAAATGGGGTAACAGCTGGAGGCAAAAGTGGGTTTCAGAAGGGGGTGTGTGTGTGAGACTTGGGAGACTGTTCAGCGTGTGTGTATGCTGACGGGACTGATCCAGGAGGTGGGGGGCATTAATAATGGATGCGATAAAAAGATCATGGTATTCTCCAGTAGGTGAAAAGGGAGGGACAGTACGAGTTGGCTTTAGATTCATTGGCTCATGCCGGGAACAGTGGCTTGTGCCTACAATCCCAGCTACTTGGGAGGCTCAGGTGGGAGGATCACTTGAGCTCAGGCTGGGCAACATAGTGAGACCCTGTCTCAAAAAACAAATTATTAGCTCA
>NW_012101965.1:1440493-1459904 GCF_000951045.1 Mandrillus leucophaeus
AAAAAAAAAAAGGTTGATACTAGAGTGCCTCAAAAATGACTTCCCTTAAATGTATGGTGCATGATAAATGCAACACAAACAAACACAACACAGAGGGTAAAAGATTAACGTGTGGAATAAAGCCTACGGCTTTTGGTAACTGTTACTCACTTTTGTACCAGTTGCCCAGACTGGTGGCTACCAGTCCTTGGTTTCAGAGGAGAAAAACAAGTGAAGAATAAGTGACATGTTCCTGCACATTTATCGGATGCCTCGGACCACTGTCCAGGTGGCCCTGAACAGGAACAGTCATGCTCTCAGATGACCCTGGCTCTTTTTAGTCAGCATGCCATTCACATAGCAAACCTGGCGTCCACCAACTCCCCCTTTATGGGAAGAAAGTTTTGAGAGGTTTACTAGTTGTTCCCACCCAGGTGTGAACCACAGTGACTCCCTTATCAGCCCTGCACCTGTCAGAGAACTTCATACAGCTTTTCTGCTTCTTACTCAGCCCAGGGCCTCTTTTCAAGCACATACCTCTAGGCTCTTTCGTTCTTCCTTTACAGCAGGCTCCAGTGACTCAGCCGTCCTGGTCTTTACTGTCCCCTAAGCGCCAGGTCCCCTCCTTTCCCTCGTCCCCTCCCTTCCTAGTCATCTCAGAAGATAAGTCATTAGGTCCTTTTGATTTTAAAGGAATTATTGCTTATCACAAATATGTAAGACAAATAATGAATCTAATACAGATAACAAAAATTAGCATAGTACAAAGTTTCTAGAATCCTAACAAAAGTTTGTATAATTTTGGTCCAATTTAGGGTTTGTGCTTCTGGTCTGTGATGGGGAATGGAAACTTCTGCCTTTAGCTAATTCCCAAGGCCAAATTCAACAGCAAAAATCGGATAGTCTCCCACTCCCCACAATGTCTCCTAAGAGCCCCTCATTCCAGCTCTGAGATCTGACACACACTCCCTGGAGATCAAGATTGATCTCTAAAAATATCTGTAGCTCTCCCCAGTCCAAGATGAGGATATTTTGGTACTGGGAAGTAAGAAATTTCCTGATCTTTGGACTGGGGAGAGTAACAAATGTTTTAGAATGGCTGTGAACTCTGGGAATATCAACGTTAGTTTTCTTTCTCTTTCCTTTCTCTGGAGCATATCAAAACCACTCCGTAACGGCCACCCTAAAACGACACAATCAGAATTGAACTGTTTAGGGTTTCTAAACAAAGGAAGCCACAGAACTCAGAGTAAAAAGCCAAGCAGGCTGGGCAGAATGGCTCACACCTATAATTCCAGCACTTTGGGAGGCCGAGGTGGGTGGATCGCCTGAGGTCAGGAGTTTGAGATCAGCCTGGCCAGCATGGATGAAACCCCGTCCCTACTAAAAATACAAAAATTAGCTGAGCGTGGTGACTGGTGCCTGTAATCCCAGCTACTCGGGAGGCTGAGGCAGGGGAATCACTTGAACTGAGGAGGCGGAACTTACAGTGAGCTGAGATCTGGCCACTGCACTCCAGCCTGGGCGACAGAGCGAGACTCCGTCTCAAAAAAAAAATAAAATAAATAAAATAAAATAAAATAAAATAAAATAAAATAAAATAAAATAAAACAAGCAGAGAGAAACAGCAGGTGATTCACTGAGAACCAGACTTGCACCCAATTCCTCAACCCTTATTCACTTCAACATGTGCGCCAAAGAAAGCACCAGTCCCAGCCCTCCTTATACTACAGAGAGTGCTCAGAGTTGGTTGTTGGAATAACTGGACTTTAATTCCAGGTCTGCCATTAGACCAGCTAAGGGACCTTCAGCAAGTGTCCCAGGCTTGCTGGGTCTGGTGCTTACCTGGAACCTGGAGCAGTGAGTCAATGGTCTTCCTCCTGCTAATATTCTATTCTATCTCACTCTTGCTCAAAGCCACGTGCAGAGGTAGGTTAAGTGAATGCATTAACTATGTAGCAAACACAATGTCCATAACGTCTACCTTCTTGTAACAGGGAAAATAGAGATTACTTTAAAGAACAAAAAGAAGGTAAATATAGATGGGGCAAAAGGGGCTGGGGAGGAGGCAGACAGGGATTCAGGGCCAGGGTAGGGATTTTGGACTTTAATCTGAGGACAAGGGAGGCCATCGAAGGACTTAAAGACAGTAACATGGTCAGATCTGTATTTTAAAGAGATCATCTGGCTGTAGTGTGGAGACTGTGTTGTGTGTGTTTGTGTGTGTGTGTGTGTGTGTGTGCGCATATGTGTCAGTGTGTATAGGGAGGCAGGGTGGGAAAGGAGGCTTCTAAACCAGGCCAGAGATGTTGGTGACTTGGACTAGGGTTACAGCAATGAGGCTGGGATGAAGGGGGCAGGAGGGAAGAGATTAAGAGGCAAACTTAAAGGGACTTGGTGCTGGATTGTGGGGTGGGGGTGGGGGGCAGTTTCAGGGAGGTCACCTAGAGTTTTGCTTTGAGGAACTGGGTGGTGATAATGCCATTTCCTGACATAGGGTGTGTGTGTGAGTGTGAGTGCACACTTGTGAGTGTGGTGATGTGTGGGAGCTGGTAATGAGGAAGTGGACGAATGAATTCCATCTTGGACCTGCTGGGTTTGAGGTCTAGTATCATTTGAGGAATCCAGATGGTTGAGAACTTTTACTAAATATCAACTGTGTATTTTGTGAGGTTACTCACCCCTGCTACAGGAATGGAGTAGACATTTGCTTTGTTCATTGAGCAAATACTATTTAGATCTTTAAAAATAATCATCCTAACTTTTTTGTGTTGTGTTCTGTCTTTCCCAAAATATCTGACTTTTCGCTGCTCATCTAGGTTGACGTCAATGCCACGACTGACCTGGGCAGTTCCCTCATGTTAATACAGCAGATCTTGAATCTGCAGCGGTGACTTGAGAGAAAATCATTCTAAACACTCAAAAGTTCCTTCTCAGGACCTCAAACATGCCATAGGCCTATGTACCACATTTGTTCTATACTCGGATTTTTCTATACTCAGTTTGGAAATACAGTGTGTCTCCTTCCTGGGAGAAATCACAGCCTTCAGGGAAAGGAGAAATACAGCTTTGGGTCTTGGGATTTAAATCACAATGTGAGATGGCATCCACTCTTAGTCAACTGAGGCCCCAACTGCATGGTTGTGTATTTTCAGGTGTTTAAGTGATTTTGAACGCTGCATTTCTTTAACTAGTTGAATATTTAAATTTGCCACAAGATGGCAGCATGATGTTATAAAAGAGAATAGAAAAAAGAAAAAAACAAAACTCTTTTTTTTCAAAGCCCAGGTATTAATAGAGGCCTGGAAAGCAACCATAACTGAGAATGTTTCTTCTTGTTCCTATAACCGGAAAGAAAGGAAGGAATAAAGTATGAAAGAAAGCAATGAAGCAAAAGATGAAAAAATGGACTGGAGGAATTGAGGGAGGGAAAGCTATTTAAAAAGAAAGTAAAAGAAAGAAGGAAAACACTTCACCTCCAAGTAGATCATGTTTAACTCAAGAGAAGAACCAAGCTGCTGATGTAGGAAGTTTCCGAGGGAGGAAACCAGTGCTATAACCGCATTTATTCACAGCCTCGATGTGTGAGTGCAAGACAGACATTTGACCTTCTTATGAAAGCAGTTGTCTCTTTGGGAAACTATGAGAATGAATTTACATTTACAAAGTTTGCTAGTCTCTTTAAGTAAGCCTTGCATTAGCATAATTCCCAGCTTGTATTCAAAACTGATTTTATTCAATATCCTTCAAAGAGGTCATTATTGTTGGTTTCCATGTTTACGTTGTGTAGGGAAATAAGCGAAATTATTCAAGAAGGGAGTAAACGGTATTCAGACACACATTGACAGCAATGGCTTCCGGTGATGGAAATGAGAAGGCTGCCTCCAGTTCAGTGCTTCCAGAAGTCTGCAGGCTGGGAAGAGATCTTCGGCGCTGGCTGCTTGACTCTGCACTGACCAGCCACCACTTACTTGGGCTACTCTTTAGACCCATCAGCAACTTGCTCTCTCCTCAGTCTAATTAATTTGACTTAGCAGGGAGTTCTGGGATGGGAGAGATCTTAGGAGTGGTGATCGGTTTTTCAGCCTTGGCGATAATGACATCTTGGGCCAAATAATTCTTTTTTTTCGGGGGCAGGGAGCTGTTCTTCTTATGGTAGGATATTTAGCAGAATCCCTGGCCTCTCGCTATCTGCTCAGTGCTAGTCACATCCTTTAGTAGTGACATCCAAAAATGTGTCCGGACATTGCTGAATGTCCTCTGAGGAGCAAACTGCCCTCTTCCTCCATTTGAGAACCAGTATTTTAGATAAACTCTAATTACAAGAATGAATGAAATTTTGAAAGTTTTCTCCGTCCTACTGTCCTGCTTATGGGCAAAATTGTTATTGAATCATCAGAGAAATGTGTGCTCTTCAAATCTATGTTGGAGACTTCCAAACATTAAATTCAGGCATAAAATGCCCTTATTGTAGCAAAGATAACGTTCTCTTATGTGAATCAGAAAACAACATATATTTATTATATTCTGTTGCGCAAAAACTTATACAAAGCACCACAGGGGATGCAAAGCAGTAAAAGTTTTTACAAAAATAAAAACAATTATGTTGTTAATTGCCAGGGACTTTTCCTATTCATTGAGATGTCCATGTTCTATTCATTTCATTTAAAGTTTGCAACATCTCTATGGAGAAATATTATTTGCATTTTATAGAGAAAGAAAGTGAGGCTGAGAGAAATTTAATCACTAACTCAATGTTACATTAATAGATAGCAAAAGCCAGATTAAAACCCAGTCTTTCTAACACCAACAACTCTATGTGCTCTAGTACTGGCCACTAACCCTTGAAAATCTTACAATCTACTTGGGGAAACAATACACATACATAGAAAAGTTGTCTGATGTCATAAGGCAATAGATGATTTAATCCAAAAGTCATAAAAATTGTAAGATGCATTGCTGTAGATAAGAGTGGTCTGAGAAATTATGAGGATGTGATGGGTCTTGATCTGTGTGTATTTAAAGAACCGAGGATTGGAGAGATGCGATAAGATGGGTTCTGTTGCATAAAGCGGCAATCTTCAATGGAACACTGGCTGCACAAGTGTGTTGCCAGAATGGGGTTGTATTATGGACTGCATGTTTGTTACCCACAAAATTTATATTTTGAAACCATAGTCCTAATGTAATGGTATCCGGAGAGGGAGCATTTGCGAGGTAATTAGGTCAGGAGGTTGGAGCCCTCATTATGGGATTAATGTTCTCTTAAGAGGAGCTAGCAGCACCCTCCACCCCCCTCCTCAACTTGCTGCCATATGAGGATACAATGAGAAGACTGCCATCTGCAAACCAGGACGCAGGCCCTCACCTGACACCAGATCTGCCAGCACGTTGATCTTGGACTTCCCACCCTCTAGAACTGCAAGAAATAAATGTTTGTTTTGAAGCCACCAGTCTGCAATCATTTGTTATAGAAGCCTGAACTGACTAATCAGCTAAAGACGGCTAAAAGGAGAGGAAGACCTGTGCTGTGAAAGGAGAGTGATGCAGGCTAGAAAAGGAAGCTGGCAACAGAGGGCAGGGGCCTCGAATGCAACCCAGCTGTCATCAACTGGAAGGTCAAAATGATGGATTTTGTTTGGCTCAAGTTTTAAAAATTGGAAAATTTGCGGGGGGAAGAATTTGGATTTCTGAAAATTCTTGAACAAAAAGATGTGGCAACATCAGGCCTACATTCCTGAGTCTCGACTTTTGGCTGAAGCCAAGGAGGAGTTATTGTCATGAACAGGGTCTGGATTCTCCAGTTCACCAGTATCCACATCATGCCCTATTCTTTTACCCTCTTCTTTCTTCACTTAATTATTTGCTTAGCCCCTCTAAGCAGTGGAATTTGCAATCTTCAATTTAGAAAAGCATGTTTATTAGAAATTAATCTGATAACACCAATTAAAAATCCACTATTTTTATAACAGTCTGCTAGAAATGAGAGACAAGAAACATTAAACATTTGTGCCATATATCCAAAGATTGTTATTAGGGTTTCCTTTTATTCCTGTCTTTTCTACTGAAATTACCCATGGTCTTTCCTGGGGCTATGCAATGTAAATTTTTCATCACTGTTGTTGCTTGGTATTGGAGTTGAGGTTGATTTTCCCATCTTTGTATACTGTGAACACCTCATCACTATGCCATTTCCTTCACTCAGGCCTGGTGTGTGACAACACTGCAACAAATATTTTTGAGCACCTATGGTGTTCCAGGCACTGTTCAAGAAATGTAGGCTATCATCAAATAAAACAGACAAACCTGAGGAGTTTATCTCAGGATAAGCTCTGGGAGTTTTATTCAGGGATAGCCCACATTCCCAGAACAGTGCCTGGAACACTGTGGGTGCTCAAAATTATATGTTGTGGTGTTGTCACACACCAGGCCAGAGTGAAAGAAATGGTATGGTGCTGAGGTGTTCACAGTTTACAAAGATGGGAAAATCAACATCAGCTCCAACATCAACATCAGCAGACAATAAGCAATGACTGTAATACACAAGTAAATTATATATGTTGGAAAATAATTTGGAAAAGGAAAAATAACACAGTAGGCTAAGAGGGCTGGCAGTGGGAAACTGCCATTTTTAAGCAGGGCATTCAGCATCAGCCTCATTGAGAAGACGACATTTAAGCAAAGACTTGAAGGAGGTTGTCGTGGGAAATCACTTCGATGTGATGGAAATCTCCAAGTACCAGGCAAGCTGTTCTATCATGGAACAGAGGCTCACAGACCAAATTAGGATGTACAAATCATGCAGATTATCAAATCAACCTAAAACACATGATGAGAAGCAAGAGGAAAGAAATGCTGTAAGTTAACATATGAAATACTTACGAGGTAGAAGCAGATACAACCCACAGTATATGATGCTGGGTTACACATTGTTAATATACTCTTCCTATTTCTTTTTGTCCCCCTCCTGTGTTCCCTTCTCTCCCCTAGCCTTCCCTACTGATGGTGAGGATATAAGGACCAGACTTGAGCTCAGCAGACAGAGGTGCCTATGGCCAACACACACTTGCTTTATTAGAGAGACTCAGCACGAAGCACTCCTGGTCAATAGCTGTGGCTCATATTATTAGCCTGTTGAGCAGCTGGGAGCTTTTTCTGAGTCTCTTGGGCGGAACACATGTGGAGTCAAAGGAAGGACTACAATATGTATTATCCACAGGCAAGCAGCTTGGGATGACACAGCTGTCAGCGTGGAGGTGGTATGACCCATACCTTACTATTGGTTCTTCTATCCCTTTCTTTATAGAGATAATGCTCTTGATTATTTCATGGTTTACAAATCCTATATCTCATTCATTATATCTCTCTTTAACATGTCTTATAAGGTACATACTATATTTAACATATCTTAGACATTTCATCCACCCCATTGTTTTTCTCATCTTTCAGAGCAGAATTCAATATTCTCAAGTAGTGAATAATAGTAAACACACTTTACAGAGGGGAAAGAGTCAGCTATGAGAATATCAAAGCGAAGAGTGCACCAGCCAGAAGAATTAGCAAAGGCAAGAGTATACCTGGTTGGGGCATCTCCAGGACAGCAAGAAAGGCAATATGGCTGGAGTGGAGTCAGTGGGTGAGTGGAGATTAGTAGGAGAGATGGTCAGATTTTTCTGGACCTTATGGCCATTGTAAGAACTGTGTAATAACAAATTTATCCTTCACTGAGTTATATAGTTGACCTTTGAACAAGACGGGTTGGAATGCGTGAATCCACTTACATGCAGATTTTCTTCCACTTCTGCCTCCCCTGAGACAACAAGACCAACACCTCCTTTTCCTCCTTCCACTCAGTCTACTCAACGTGAAGAAGATGAGAATGAAGACCTTTATGATGACCCACTCCTACTTAATGAACAGTGAATATATTATCCCTTCCGCATGATTTTCTTAATAACATTTTCTTTTCTGTAGCTTACTTTATGGTAAGAATGCAGTATAGAACACATATAACACACAAAATATGTGTTAATCAACTATGTATGTTATTGGTAAGGTTTCCAGACTATAGTAGGCTATTAATAATTAAGTTTTAGGGGAGTCAAAAGTTATACTCCACTTTTCACCTATGTGGTGGGTTAGTGCCTCTAACCCCCAAGTTGCTCAAGGGTCAGCTGTACTACCAATTTGATTTTTCCATCCTCTAGGAATTACCCTTTACTCATGAGTAGGAGGAAAATCACAGTAATGCAGTATCATGGAAGCTCGGGGAAGAGAGAGAGAGATTCAAAAAGAGGTCAGCTGTGTCCCTGAAATGATTTTGGTAAAGAAGAGGTTATGGGAGATGATGAGAACAAGGTGGAAGGAAAGGCCCTTTGAATTAGCAATAAATATGTCATCAGTGACCTTCAAGGGACAAGTTTTGACGAAGCAGCTAGGGCAGAGGGCTGAGTGCTAGGTCACAGAGGAAGCCGGTGGGGAGGAAATGGATGTATTGCTTCCTCAGGCTCTGGTGACCTTTCACAGATCACTGTGCCTCATGGCTGCTGACATGAGAATGCCTCCTCCCCTGGAGGACTGCGGCACATGCTGTCAAGCACTTCCCAGCAGAGCCCCACAAACCCCGTTCCCATGTCGCAGGCTGCTGATTAAAGTGTTTCCAGCAAAGTCTACCAGATTCTCTGAAAGGCCTTTGAGGTTGCTCATTCAAGTGAATACTTTTACTCATTGGTTTTTTTTTGTTTTGTTTTATTGTATGAGTAGAGGGAAAGATGAGACTAATAATTCAATTTGCAAATGATACTTTCTTGTACAGTTCCTATCATTCTGGTTCCAAAGATTACCTGCATTTCCATCTATCTATCCATGCATCCATCCATCTATCTGTCCATTTATCCGTTCATCCTCAATCCATTCCTTCATTTTTCCATCCCTCCATCTATCCTTCCCTCCATCCATCCCTCCCTCCATCCATCCTTCCATCCATTCATCTCTCCATCTATCCCTCCATCAATTTATCCACGATTTATCCATTCATCCATCCACCTATTCCCTCCATCCATCATCTTCTTGACGGTCATCTCTATGACAGACAACTTTTCCTTATCTCCAGGACTAACTTGTCCATCTGTCCTTTAAATTCCACCTTCCACCCCCTACTCCACTATTCCCTTTTCTCTTTTCTTGCTCCTCCTGGGGAGACTAAAGATCAGTGAATCCCCCCAACTTTTTTTTGAGACGGGATTACAGGCCCCCACCACCCCCAGATAATTTTTTGTATTTTCAGTAGAAACGGGGTTTCACCATGTTGGCCAGGCTGGTCTCGAACTCCTGACCTCAGCGATCCACCCACCTCAGCCTCCCAAAGTGCTGGGATTACAGGCATGAGCCATTGCACCCAGCTCAGTGAATCTCTTTTTATCTCTGATCTTCACTCCCATCCTTTCCTGGATAAACCCAAGTTCTTTCTGTCTTTAAAAGTAACACCTCTCCCCACCTCCCTGTCCATCGTATTTATCACCCTAGGTCTCTTATTTGCTCAAAGTAAAGTTCCTTGAATGCAACATTTGCACAAGTTTGTATCTGCCCTCTTTGCCCCCTGAAACTGCTGTCCTTAAGGCCCAGTCACACTCCCATGTCAGCTCATAACACCCTCAATTTACTTATTACATTTTCTATTGTAATTGCCTATTTTCTGTCTCACTCAATAAACTAAATTCACCGAGAACAAGATTCTTTCATAGTTACCTCTGTCCCCAGCATCTAGAACAGTCTCTGGCACATAGTAGACAACCTATGTCTGTTCAATGAATGAAAGCGTGACTGGCTGAATGAACGGATCCTATTTATGACCTCTTTTACATTTGACTCAGTTAACTATGTCCTCTTTTTTTTTTAAAAAAATTCTTCCATTAGTTACTCAGACAATAGTGTCTCTGGTTTTCATTCTAACCCTCTGTCGGTTCTTTTGTGGTTTCTTATCTCTAAATGATGCAATTTCCTAAGGGTCTTTTTTTGCTCTTTTCTCAACACTATCTACTCTACCTGGGCAAGCTCGTCTGTAGCTACAGTTTTAAGGACAGTTTTATCTATACCTCCAGCTCTGATCTTTCTCCTGCTCCCCTCCTGATCATATATCTAGCTGCCTACTAAACATCTTCATTTAACTATCTCCTAGGGTCTTCAAGTATAAAAGTTAAAGAACTGAACTCATAACTCCTGTCACAGTTAATGCCATAGCAATCTATTTAGTTGCCAAAGTTAGAAATATGGGCATTTTCCTGGATATCCTTTCCCTTTATCTGTTATTTAATCAGTTATTGATTCCTTTAGGTCAAACTCCTACGACATATCTGAAATGTGTTCTCTCCTGCTCCACTTGCTTGCCATCGTCTGGGTGTCATGAGTGAGAGAATTCAGTTTGCTGGAGGAGGAATGATGAGTTCTACGCATCTCCCTCCTTCTCCCTCTCCCTACGTTCACACAGAGGCACAAACACCTGTGTCTGAGCACACACACAGAAAGTTGCACTCAGAGTCAGGCCATTGCAAATACTAGGTTCCAGGCCTTCTGGCCACGTTTGAGGGAAGCAGTCAGCCCCCTTCCATGAGAGAGAGGAGATCAGGAGGCAGCATTGAGAAACAGGACGAAACTAATGACAATGGCTGTGCCTCCAAAGTCTCCTATCCCCAGCAAAAACTTCTCCCTTAAATAGTCTTGTAAAATACCATATGAGAAAAGAAAAGAAAGCAATAAAAAGAAACCAAATTGTATTTTGACTGAAGCAATTCCAACCACATATTTCACAATCTTGTGTTAACTTCCCTGTCTTTATTTCATTTACTGCACTGACTTTGTCTCAAAAACAATTGTCATTACAGAATTGGCGAGTGTTGATTCTCTTCTGCATCATTTTATAACAAGTCGTCAAGTGTCTAGCAATATAAGGCACATGCTGCACTGCAGGGATATTGGATTGGGACATCACAGTGTGGTGGGGACAGGATGAGGCTGGGATATCAAAGTGATGGTGGGAGACAAGCTGAGACTGGGACATTAGAGCGATGGTGGGGACAGGCTGGGACAGCAGAGTGATCGTGGGGACAGGCTGGGGCTGCGACATCAGAGTAATGGTGAGACAGGCTGGGGCTGGGGCATCAGAGTGATGGTGGGGACAGGCTGGGACAGCAGAGTGATGATGGGGACAGGCTGGGGCTGGGACATCAGAGTAATGGTGGGACAGGCTGGGGCTGGGGCATCAGAGTGATGATGAGGACAGGCTGGGACAGCACAGTGATGGTGGGACAGGCTGGTGCTGGGGCATCAGAGTAATGGTGGGATGGGCTGGGGCTGGGGCATCAGAGTGATGGTGGGGCTGGGATGGCAGAGTGATGGTGGGGGACAGTTGGGTGCAGGGATGGTTTTCTTGGTTTCTGCTGAACTTAGAGGAAGGAGGCCACTAGATCTTTTAGTGTAACATTCTCTGTGGTAGTTAACTTGTTCATGGTGATAATCCTTTATTAATTCTTTCATTTGAATTTTGGAGAACAAAATTGTGGATGGTACCCCTAAAACAAAGCTGAGGAGGGCTTCAGATAACCTTAGCAAGTTTGGATTCTTATATTGAGGGCAAAAGAGAACACTAAGAATTTTAATCAGGGGGATGGTAGGATCAGGTTTAAGTATTAGAAATGATAACAAAATTATTTGTACCTAGTATATGCTAGGCCCTTTGCATGGACTATCTTATTTAAATTTTAAAACAGCTCTCTGAGGAAATACTCTTCATTTTCTTCTTTTTATAGATGGTGAAGTCAAGGCTCAGAGAGAGAATCTGTCCAACTTCTCACAGTTAATAGAAGGGCAGCTGGGTTTCAATCCCAGATTTGTTAGACTCAAGTTCATAGTGAGCCACCATATTGAGCCCAGAATCACTACAAAGGAGGTTAATACAATGTCATTGCCAGGTTAAGCTGTTTTTTTTCCCCCATATGAGTCTCCACCATCCTTCCTTGGCTTATTGTTCATCATTTCCCTGTGGTTAAGCTGTATGACAATGATATCAAACACATCAGCCTCTCTGCTGCCTCTGGGCACATGCTGGTGCCCCCCAGGGAAGTTCTCCTCTCCACCACGGTGGCCGCTCCCAGTCCTTCAAGACTGCTCTGTCACCACCCGTCTCCAGTTCACTCTCTGCCTTCTCCTTCCCATTCCCTTGTCCAATCCTGGTGCTTAATGTACGCAATCATCATCTTCTAGCACTGATCTTCAAACAAACTTTACAGCCACTAAAAGCACTTTTTTTTGAGACTGAGTCTTGTTCTGTCATCCAGGCTGGAGTGCAGTGGTGCAATCTCGGCTCACTGCAACCTCCACCTCCCAGGTTCAAGCGATTCTCGTGCCTCAGCCTCCCGAGTAGCTGAGATTACAGGTGTGCACCCCACGCCCAGCTAATTTTTGTATTTTTAGTAGAGACAGGATTTTACCATGCTGGTCAGGCTGGTCTCAAACTCCTGACCTCAGATGATCCGCCTGCATCGGCCTCCAAAAGTGCTGGGATTACAGGTGTGAGCCACTGCTCCCGGCCCACTAAAAGCATTTTTAAGACCATGTGATGCGTCATGCATTTTTACTTATATTCAGATATTTTTAAAAAATTTTTATTATAGCTTAAATAGTCACAAAGGATATAATTTCTGATGTAAACAATAGACATTCTATTTATTTATTTTTAATTTTTGGAGAAAGGGTCTCATTCTGTCACTCAGGCTGGAGTGCAGGGGTATGGTCATAGCTCACTGCAGTCTTGACTTCCTGGGCTCAAGCAATTCTTCTGCCTTAGCCTCCCAAGTATCTAGGACTACAGGTGTGCACCATCACACTTGGCTAATTTTTAATTTTTTTTTTTGGTATAGTCAGGGCCTCACAATGTCACCCAGGTTGTTCTCAAACTCTGGGCTTCAAGTGATCCTCCCACCTTGACCTCCCAAAGCACTAGAATTACAGGTACAATAGACTTTTAAGTAAAATGTTACATCACTTTCTAAAATATCTTCAGAAATTAAATACCATATCATTTGATATCCATAATTGTTCTTTGAGAAAAACTACACAGTCAAGCTCTTTTTTGACAATTGGGGATTTCGTACCACTCCGTTTCTTCCTTTACATCGTATTCCCATTTCGGTATCTGTGCAGATTTTCTTCACAATGTGAGATATTTTTTATTTTTGAAAAGAAATACAATATGCTACTTCTGTCAAATGCAAGTTCTCAAGCAGATCAACTCTAGGAAGGAGGACTACCAATGCTGAGGATCTGGACTGTCCATACCTGCATACCCTTAGAAAGTCTTGCTCCCCGTCTGTGACATACACACTCAAATGTAAAGACTGCTGCTTCATTCTGTGGTGCTCTTTCTGCTTTTCAACAACATTTTGTCTCATTAATTCACAATTATTACTTTACCTGTCTTCGTATCCCTTGGACAACTCAAGTGTGCAAAATTTTATATCTCTAGCACAAAGCAGACATTTCATATTGGTTTGCTGATCCAATGGGCTAATTAGTCTTCTGTCCTGTTCTTTTATTTCATATTGTAGTTTCTTTCTCCTTCCTTCTCTCTCTCTCTCTCTCTCTCTCTTTCTTTCTCGCTTTCCTTCCTTCCTTCCTTCCTTCCTTCCTTCCTCTTTTCTCCCTTTCTCTCTTTCTTTTCTTTCTTTTTCTTTTCTTTCAAGATGGAGCCACACTTTGTTGCCCAAGCTGGTCTCGAACTCCTGGGTTCAAGTGATTCTCCCACCTTGGCCTCCCAAAGCACTGGGATTACAGGCATGAGCTGCTGTGCCCAGCCATAGTTTCTTTTTCAGACTGTTATTTTGAGCACTCCAGGTGAGGCCTATTTAGCAGTAAAACACAAGGGGAATTTTTAGCAGATGGGTGCAAAGAGTTCACTTCCTCACTTATAGAATAGAAAGAAAGATATTAATAACATGGCCCAGGCCATGCCTTTGAAACCTAGAAGCTCCAGCTGCCCAGGATGTGATCCTTGCTCCAAAGGAGCTAACCAGTTAGCACAGGGTGCATAGACATGGAAAACATATGCTAATAAAGCATTATGGGACAGGAAAGGCAGGAGTAGCCATTGCCATTGTTATTCTAGAGCAGGGCCTGCTACAGAGTTGGGCAAGATTGCAATAAAATCTTGTATTCATTAGACAAGCACGCCATGCTTTGGTCCCTTATCATAGACATAGAAGAAGTGCATGTGTTTTTAAGTATTTGAGGTGGAGAAAGAGCCCAACTACTTCTTGGGTGTGGCTAAAACTATCCTTTTCAAGAGGCAACAGATGGGATAGGGGCTTTGGAGTCTGACAGATTTGAGTTTGAGATCTACCGCTTAACTTGAGGTGCTGAATCTTTCTGAGTTTTGGTTTCCTCATCTATAGAATGAGAATAATGTTATGTGCCTCAATGTGTTGAATACAGACATAGTGTGATTATATGTGTAGAGTGCCTGACATCTGGCAGATATCCAATAAATATTAATTTCTTTCTTTTCCTCCTGTGTGGCTCATAATACTTTGCACATACTTTGATGTTATTTCTCACTAGTTTGATTTATTGTGAATTTCTTTTTCTCTTCCTCACTAGAGTCTTCAGAGGTCCCATTTAATCCATCTCTGTATTCACTGAACATGTCATAGTGGCTTCTCCATGAAGAGTGATCAGGAATGTTAAATTTAATTAAATAGGTGAAGAACATCTATTACAGAGAGGAAGAAGAACATCTTTGTCCAGCCCCAAATCTTGACCTTGGCTTTGAAATTCTCTTTATTTAAATGTCCTTTGGGCAAAGCAATGGAAATAGACTCTGGTTAACTGGTTAACTTAAGCTAAAAAGGACTTACAGGAAGGGCTCTTCAACAGTCTTAACAAATTTTTTTTTGAGATGGAGTCTCAATCTGTCACCCAGGCTGGAGTGCAGTGGTGTGATCTCAGCTCACTGCAACCGCCGCCTCCCAGGTTCAAGTGATTCTCCTGTCTCAGCCTCCAGAGTAGCAGGGACTATAGGCATGCACCACCACACCCAGCTAATTTTTGTATTTTTAGTAGAGACAGGGTTTCGCTGTGCTGGCCAGGCTGGTGTTGAACTCCTGGCCTCATGTAATTCACCCAGCTTGGCCTCCCAAAGTGCTGGGATTACAGGTGTGAGCCACTGCGCCTAGCCTCAGCAGTATCATAGGAGAACTCAACAAGCAGCCCTGGGGAGCACAGATGCAGGGGAGCTCCAGAATCTGCAGTGCGGGAGTTGCTCTAGATGCCACCATCAGACCTGCAGTTCCAAATTTATCAATTACTGGGATCACCACCAAAAGTTCAAATTCCCAGAAGAAAACCCAACTTGTATCAGGTGCCTTTATTATAGCTAGAGCACTAAGATTGCAGAGGGAAGCAATAGTTGGTCTACATTGCAGATCCTGGGACCCTTCTAGGCATGCCTCCTTGCCAGCTTTTGGTCAAGCATGAGAACTTTAAGCTGCTACCTGTTTATACCATCTGTGTCAGGTGTCATCTCACATCTAATTCCTTCCCACTCAGCCATAAAATGAAAGCAAGTCAAGGGAAGCCTCAAGTAAAGAACAACTGGCTGGGTGTGGTGGCTCATGCCTGTAATCCTAGCACTTTGGGAGGCTGAGACGGGCGGATCACTTGAGGTCAGAAGTTCGAGACCAGCCTGGCCAACATGGCAAAACCTCGTCTATTAAAAATACAAAAATTAACTGGGTGTGGTGGCACACGCCTGTAATCCCAGCTACTCGGGAGGCTGAGGCAGAAGAATTGCTTGAACCTGGGACGCAGAGGTTGCAGTGACCTGAGATCTTACCACTGAGCTCCAGCCTGGGTAACAGAGCAAGACTCTGTCTAAAAAAAAAAAAAAAAGAAAAAGAAAACTCACTGAAGAGCAAGTCCTAAAGCTAACAAAAAGCCCCTCGCTCCTTCCCTCCCTTCCATCCTCCGTACCTGCCATCCTACCATGAAGACCTCTTTGGTGTCTGTTATGTAGCAGCCCCTATGGGGCACTAAGATACATACAACATGATTCTTGCTCTAAAGCAGGTGACTTCCTAGCACAGGTACACAGACATGGAGAAATAATTTGTTAAAATGTAATGAAATGTAAGTGGGGGGATGGAGTGTCCAGTTGAAGAGGACAATATGATGCTGGGGAAAAGCACAGATTAGATTATGATGAAGCTAGGATCCAATTCAGGAAGGCTGATATAGTGTCATTACCATCCATGTGGGATGGACATCTGTTTCCAGGTGTCTTCCCCTCTGCCTTAGCCACAACAAATGCCCAGGTAGTCCTTTAGCAATTATTCTAGGTTAGTCTTATTTATAGACAGATGTTCACTGTGCACTGGAAGAGTGTCAAATGGCCCCTTGCCCTAGCATCTTTTTCTTAACTCACTGCTCTGATACCCAAAGTTTCCAGATTGATTAGAATGATTGCCATGGGTAAGGCAATGTGTCCAGCAGGCCCCATTAGAATGCTAAGAGGTAACATCCACAGTTACAAATATGTTTTCAAGGACTAGCTCATCTATCATACAGGCTGGCTTTCAATTAGCTATGAGTTGGATCCACTGAGAACTTGTCTCAAGACAAGTACAATTTATTTGAAATGAGGGGCAAGAAAACATTGAGGCTTGAAACATTGAGTACTTCACAAGAAAGGTTAGATCACAGAAGGAAAAATGTGAGGGGCACGAGATGGAAGGGAGGGGCAGAGAAAGAAGGAGAGGCAGTGGCCTGGAGGGAGACAGACTCTTCTTATTTTTTATTTAAGAGAGGGTGGTGTCTTTGAAGGTTCTGAGGAGTACTGAAAACGTATTCTCCAGTCACAGAAATTTGGGCAAAGGTGGATTGAACAAAGTAAAATTTCTATTCTAAAGATTCTCAGATTCTTAATTATGCCAACATGCCTGTAAATCTTAATAAAAACACCCATAATATCAATAATAATATTGATAATAACTAATACCTATTAAAGACTTGCTTCTTTTCAAGTACTACACAATTTGTGCTTTAAATCTTACAGTTAGTGAATTCTCACAACCTTACAAGCAAGTGCTATTGTTACAGATAATGTTTTACAGATTTAAAAACCCCCAAAGATTTAGAAGAGGTTAAGAAACTTGAATAAGGGCACAGCTAACAAAGTTATGGAACTGGATTCTAGTTGGAATTTTTGCTCTGACTTCACCATTAAAATTCTTTACTACTAGTGTAGGGTCATGATTTTTAGGGAATGATGTTCTAAAGCAGAGGTTCGCAAAGTTTTTTGGTAAAGGGCCAAACAGAAATAGTTCTGGCTTTGTGGGCAATATGGTATCTGTCCCAACTACTAATACTGTTGTTGTAGTGTGAAAGCAGCCATGGGTGATACATAAACAAAGTGGGTTGTGGCTATGTTCCCATAAAAATACACATACAAAAAAAAAAAAAAAAAAGAATGGCCTATCCTAAATACACCAAAAAGGCAAAAATAGTAGATAGTCAAAAAGACCCTTCAAGTAACAGTAGTTGCTTACAAGAACTACCCTTAGCAATATAGCTGGGCCTATCAAAGCACAACAGCAAAAACTGATGTTTTTTGTCTCTTTGAATTTCAGAGTTCTGTCTTTCTTTGATGATGGAGAACAAGTTTAGTTTGAAATGAGAGGAGAGAAATAGAGGATATATTTTAGCCTATTCTCCTACTGCTATAAAGAAATACCTGAGACTGGATAATTTATAAAGAAAAAAGGTTTTATTGGCTCACAATTCCACAGGCTCTACAGGAAGCATGGCTGGGGAGGCCTCAAGAAATTTACAGTCATGGTGGAGGTGAAGGGGAAGCAGGCATGTCTTACAAGGCTGGAGCAGGAGGAAGGTGGGGAAGAGGTGCCACATACTTTTAAACAACTAGATCTCATGAGAACTCTCATGAGAACAGCACCAAAGAGGGGAATCCACCTCCATGATCCAGTCACCTCAAATCAGGCCCCCACCTCCAATATTGGGGATTACAATTCGACATAAGAATTGAGTGGGGATGCAAATCCAGACCACACATAAAAGGACATAAATATTCCCCCACCACCTCCTTTTTTTTTTTTTGCAGGGTAAGTATAGTTGAATTCTAGTAAAATACAAATGCATGTCTGGCAGCCATTCCACTAAATATCCTTTCTCAAATGATTTAACTCCCTCCTGCTTTGGGGCGGGAGCAGAACATTTTATGAACTTAAAGAATCATGTAAAATTCTTGACAAAATGCTTGCCTGGGATTATTTCAACATCCCCTTCCTGACTGGCAAGGAAAACTACCTTCAGAAAGTTAGAGCTGGAAGAAATTGTTTGAGGTAGAAAAAGGTGAATAGCTAGCTCTGGAAGTTACCTACTAACCAGGTACTATGGAGAGGTAACTTGTTTGGATTGTGGAGATGATTTCTTTGGAGATATTTAACAGTGAATCTCTTGAGACCTAAAAGGAAAGAAAGTTTTATTTTGGTTCACTGTAGGAATATGACTTAGGTCTGATTTCAAGGAAACTGAGACTAGCCCAACAGAAGTATGCATATTTGAAATACCCGAAGAAGTACTAAGAAGACCCCTCTGTGCATCATAGTATCTCCCAGCTGGAGGCTAGAAGGTCACTAGTACAGATTTATTTCTTGTGATTAAAGTTGTGCTTTCTGAAACTAGAATCTTTAGTTACAAGTGACTTTGGAGGTACAAATGAGGGATGCAGTGTTGTATTATGGCTACCTACCAGGCTTGTGTGTGCTGCCTGGCTCCATCCACATCTACCACCTTCCTAACTTACCTGAGAACATCCAGCTCTTTAAGTCTAACTGACCTCTTAAAATGAAGGTAATAATAATGCCTACTTTCTAAAAATGTGCTAAAGGTCAAAATATT
This sequence comes from Mandrillus leucophaeus, assembly GCF_000951045.1. Taxonomy (NCBI): domain Eukaryota; kingdom Metazoa; phylum Chordata; class Mammalia; order Primates; family Cercopithecidae; genus Mandrillus; species Mandrillus leucophaeus. Next base: position 1,459,439 of record NW_012101965.1, read on the forward strand.
GCATAAATATAGGCTTTTGCTCAGGGCCTAGTATATGAGAGCTCAATAAACCTTAGCTATCATAATAGCTATTAGTAAGTCTTTGTTAGCCACTATCACTAGAGTGCATTTAGTTAATCAGATTGATTTCCACAGTAATAGTTACCTAAGAATATTGGACAGGCAAGAGAGAGAAATCTTTCTTGATCTGTGAGGGGGAACTTTAGATAGTATAATTGTGAATTGAGGAGGAGTGGAGGGCTTAGGCATGACACATACCTGGATTTCAAACCTGATTTTATTACTTGCAGTACTTAGGATATTAACTTGGGAATTTACATAATTCTCTTGGCCTCAGTTTCTTTTTACATAAAAAATGTGGAGGCCAGCATGGTGGCTCACTCCTGTAATCTCAGCGCTTTGGGAGACCGAGATGCGTGGATCATTAGGTCAAGAGATTGAGACCGGCCGGGCACCGTGGCTCAGG
>NW_012101965.1:1460394-1483294 GCF_000951045.1 Mandrillus leucophaeus
GCCTAACATATGTATGTTTTTATTAGGGTCATGCTACATTTAAAAGCTATTGAGAAAGAGGAAGGAAATTATGACATGTGTTACAACATGGATGAATGTTGAGGTCATTATGCTAAGTGAAATAAACCAGTTGCAAAAAGACAAATACTGTATGATTCCACTTACATGAGGTGCCCAGAGTGGGCAGATTCACAGAGACACAATGTAGAATGGTGGTTGCCAGGAGCTAGGGGAGGGGAACAGGAAATTATTGTTCAATGGGGATGGAGTTTCGGTTTTACAAGATGAAAGAGGGCCGGAGATGGAGAGTGGTGATGACTAGGCAACACTGACAACCTATTTGATCCCACTGAACTGTCCACTTAAAATGGTTAAGATAGTAAATGTTATGCTGTATGTCTTTTATCGCAAGGGAAAGATCACCTAGGAAGAACTGACACCTTCTTAGGATTGAGTTTTCTATCCTTGATATTGAACAAATATCTTCATATTCATTCAGCTTTGTAATTGTATTCTTCAGGAGCACTTTTACATTTTCCTTATATACATTTGCACATTTCTTATTAAATGTTTTATCTGGGTATTTTCTGTTTTTAGAGGCTACTGTAAATATGAGCTTCTATCCCATTTATCTTCAGACTAGCAGTCATTTAAAATATAAAACATTAAGAAGCATCATGAAACAAACCATATATTGCAATAAATAACTTATAAGGTCAGTCCAGGAAATGCAGAATGAATTAGCTCAGAACCATTTCAGTAAACAAAATTTGTACAGACATTTGTTCCTACCATTAAGTTACTGTAATACATGCTAGTTATGTAGTTTCTGAAATCTTAACCACAAAGAGAGATGGCTGTTATTGGAAATAATAAAATACCAAAGCACAATTGGAGATACAGTTGTAAAGGATACAGTTTGTTCTCATTTATAACTCCTCACTGTCTTCTAATGGGTGACCTTAGTCTCTGGAGGGCCCGCTGCTTTGCTGATGGCCTAGCTGTGATAATATAAATTAAGCGAATGTTGGGTTGAGTGGGAATAAATGGTTTGGGTAAGAAATCGAAGAGAAGCCTAGACTTCTAGTGAAAGCTCCTGGACTGCGAAAGCCTAGAATGAACTGGGCTGGAAACTGGAGGGGAAAGGAGTGAGAAGGAAGCCCTCTAGCTGGATGGAAAGTTTGGGAGTGGAAGAAAATCCTGCCCTGTGACATTTTAATTCGTGTGTTGAGAACTGGGCCATGTCAACCTTTTCTCAGGTGAAATGGTCCTTACAGGTTGAGAAATCAATCCTTATGAATATTTGCACCTATTTTTTTTTAAAAGCAATCCATAAACATTGTTATTTTTCCAGAATTGGGTTACTTCTCCCATCATGACTCCCCTCCTGACTGCACAGTGTTACAGTCAATTCTTATTTGTGAAATTTCCTGAGGAACCATTTTAGAAACAAAGTTTCTCTTTCATTTCCAGCAATTGACTCTAATAACCCTGATTCTTGTTGCATTTTGGATGAAGAGAAGGGCCTTGCTGAGGTCACTGCATTTGCTGTGGCCTCCACTCTTGCTCCTCCAGATGACCTCCACATTGCTGGCTTCTTCTTGGGTAAGTTCTTGGCTCTCAGGTCATCATATCTTAGCTTCTTTCTGGGATATACCCATATCTAAAATTACTTTTATTTTTGTTTATTTCTTTGTTGCAGCTTCTCTTCCTAAAAAGCTTTGGTGGAGAGATGAACGTGGATCTTGTTTACTTTGTTAACTGCTATATTCCTGGTCGTCAGAATGGTGCACGTGATAAGGTCTTAATAAATATTTGTTGAATGAACAAATTAATAAGATGTGGTTAAGCCTCTGTATTTCTTTTGCTCCCTTAAGTTGCAATTTGTATCTATGGCATTGGCTGAAGTATAGTTGAGTATAAATGGTTTCATCCTCATTGCAACAATTAAGAAATGTATGACAGTAATAAATTAAGAAAATGACTTTTGAGTTTCCTCTCTGCTCATAGCTTTTTAATATTAAATGACCTTGTGTTCTCACAGAATAACGATAAAAAATACATAAAAAATACAGTAAAGCCAAAAACCTCAAACAATTCTAGATGTTAAACATTTAGCAGCACAAAGAAAGAAAGGAAAAATTAGGGTGAGAAAGAAAGGAAAAATTAGGGTGAGAAAGAAAGGAAAAATTAGGGTGAGAAAGAAAGGAAAAATTCGAGTGAGAAAGAAAGGAAAAATTAGGGTAGGAAAGAATGGGTGGATTTGGTTTGCACTTGAGAGTATTTTGGTTTTTTTACTTGCTATGAAGGCCCTACTTTTCTTCTTTATATGATGCAGACTGTAATTTCTAGCAATATATTGATTTTAGCCCAGTTATAAAATCTATTTTTAAAAGCAAACATCATCTGCAAAATAGATGAAAAACAGTTCAAAGCAGAAACATTTTTTGTTAATGGGTACAAAAATAGATACAATGAATAGGAATAGATACAATGAATAGGAATCTAGTATTTGATTACACAACAGGGTGGCTACAGTCAGCAATAATTCGTGTACATTTTAGAATAACTGAAGGAGTACAATTGAAATGTTGGTAACACAAAGGAATGATGAATGGTTGAGGTGATGGATGCTCCATTTACCAGGAGGTGATTATTAGACATTGTCTGCCTGTATCAAAATATCTCAGGTACCCCATAAACATATATACCTACTATGTATCCATAAAAATTAAAAATAAAAAAAATTTAAAAAGAAGGAAAGAAAAATACCTTGGTCAAAGATTTGGAGTTAAATATATTAAATTTTAAAATAAAATTTTGTTAGGCTCAAAAATATTTGTCACCAAAGCAATAATATTAATGTAGCCCACATTTACTGAATACATTTTAAAAACTAAAAGATGAACATAAAACAACTAGGCATTTAACTGAAGATTCTAGAGGAAAAAAAGCAACAAACAAGAAGAAGAAATAAATAAAAATAAATGTGAAAATGAATTTAAAAGCAAGTACACAAATTAAAGGTAAAAGTTAGTAAGTTTGAATACATCAAAATGAAATATGTCTGTTAAGTAAAAGATTCTCAAAAAAGTTAAGGCATACACAATATATTAAGATATTCACAATATTGATAACTAACAAGTATTATCTAGAAAATACAAGGAACTTCTCGGTGGCTCATGCCTGTAATCCCAGCACTTTGGGAGGCCTGAGGTGGGCAGATCACGAGGTTAGGAGATCGAGACCATCCTGGCTAACACGGTGAAACCCCGTCTCTACAAAAAAAATACAAAACATTAACTGGGCGTGGTGGCGGGCACCTGTAGTCCCAGCTACTGGGGAGGCTGAGGCGGGAGAATGGCGTGATCCCGGAAGGCGGAGCTTGCATCCAGCCGAGATTGCGCCACTGCACTCCAGCCTGGGCCAAAGAGCGAGACTCCGTCTGAAAAAAAAAAACAAAAACAAAAGAAAAAAGAAAATACAAGGAACTTCTTCAAATGAACAATAGTATCAGCTATCACCACAGCAAGTGAAACACTCTGGAAGAAAATGAGGAGCAGATTCCTAGGAAGCGGCATGGATAGCAAGCAAGCACATCAATAGATGGTCAACCACATAATAGAGTGCTTCACAGGAAAGCCCCGGATCTTAGAGCTGGCCGCAAGCTTTGATATGCAAATGAAGGCCATTAGAAACTGGATCCACCCAAACATGGCGATTCCTGCCCTCTTCTTCCTGCCCTTGGCCTCACATGTGCCTGGCAGCATGGCCGCTCCCATGTATCTCCACGTGTGTAGAACATCGTGGCGCCCTATATTTGCATATTAAAAGCTAGGGTGGGAGGTCCAGCTTTTTCCACCAGCTATGTGAGTGACATGCCTGGTCAAACCCGTTTCCTGAGCCCTATGCAAATCAGACACTACCCCCTCCAGCCTCCTCATACAAGCAGCCACTTTTCCGAGGCACACAGGGTTTCCTCTCTTGGCTTTGGAACCCCCCTCCTCAGTCCCCGTATGCAGGAGCGTCTTTGTTCTTTCTTGCCTATTAAACTCTCTGCTCCTTAAAACTACCACCAAAAACAAAAACAAAAACAAAAAAAAACATAGTGCTTCAATGAAAACGGGAAACCATTTTATCCCCGTCATTGTAAATAATGAGAAAATCTGATATTACCATATATTAGCAGGATTTTCACGAAAATTACAGTCTTCTTGCACCGTAGGTGAAAATGTAAAATGATACAGCCAATCCGGAGAGCAACCTGGGAATAACTGGAGAGACGGCATGTGTGTGCACACAACAAGCTGGCAGTAGTTCTTCCCAGTATCACCCATGGCTAGTGAGTAGAATTTTGGTTTTGAAGGGAAAATTGCTGTCAAGTCTCCAAACAAGGGTGAACTTGGCAACAATCTTTTCACGGGATTTGTTTTGTTATGCAGTCTAGGTACTTGACACCCTTCCAGATGATGGGGCTTGGGAATTTGTGTCAGCTTTCCCCAGTCTCACATAGATGCTCAGGGGACCATGTTAGAGGATATTTATTGAAGAGATGTACGTGGTAGCAGCTGTTTATTTGTAGGGCATGGATAAGTAAAATATGGGGCAGATATGCAGCAGAACACTGCACTGCTGTTAGAAGAGATGGACTGGATGAGCATTGTGGTAGGCTGAATAACAGTGCTCCAAAAATGGCTACATCCACATGTCCACAACCTTTGCAGCTGCCCTTAGGTTAGCGATCTTGAGATGGGGGTGGTGATCCTGGGTTCCTAAGGTGAGCCAATGTGATAACAAGGCTCCTTATCAGAGGGAGGCAGTAGGATCAACAGTCAGGAGTGGAACATGTGATGAAGGAAGTAAAAGGTGGGCGTGAAGCAAGCAATCAGCCATGAGCCAAGGAATGTGGGTGGCCTCAGAACCTCCAGAAAGGACCAATTCCTAAAGTCAATAAAGGGCTCATTGATTTTAGCCCAATGAGACTGATTTTGGACTTCTGACCTCCAGGACCGTAAGAGAAAATTTATTTATTTTTTTTGGTGGAGGCATAACTAAGAATCTTTATTGATGGACATTTACATTGTTTTCAATCTTACCCTTTTAAATAGATCACAAAATGTACATATGTCATTGTGTATGTGTTAGTTTATCTTTAGGATAAATTTCTAGAAGTGCCTGGTTAAAGCACATACAGTCTTACATTTTTGATAGATTATTTGTAATTTTGCCACATTGCCCTCCAGAGGGTTCGTAACTATTTACATTCCTGCTTGTTTTCCCACAGTCTTGCCAAGATAGTCACCAAACTTCTGGATTTTTGACCTTCTAATGAGAGAAAAGTAATATTTCCATGTATTTTTAATTTGCATTCCTTTTGTAAGTCAACATTGATCATCTTTTCACATGTTTGAAAATCATTTGCAGTTATTTTCCTGTGAACAATCTGTTCATATTCTTTGCTCATTTTTCTACAGGGTTGATGGCCTTATTGATTTGTAGGAGCTCTTTATGTAAGAGATTAGCCCTTTGTAATAGGAATTGTGAATTTTAGCAAAATATTTATGACTTCTAACGTAGGTTATCATTCATTTCTTTGCTTTGCCTATAGGGGTGTGTGTGTGTGTGTGTGTGTGTGTGTTTGTGTGTGTGTCTGTTGGCATAGAGGATTTGTAGGTTTTTGTATAGTCACTGTAACAATCATTGTTATGGCTTCTGGAGTTTAGGTAATAGACCTTCCCACTTACAGGTTATAAAAGAAATGTGCTACATTTTAGATAATTTTTTTTTGTTCTTTGAAGCCACTAAGTTTGTAATAAGTTATTAGAGCAGCATTAGGAAACTAACATAAGCATACAAGGTGTGTAGATGTTAAAATCAAGCAGTTGAGTAAAATAAATTTAAAAACATATGACATTTTTTTCTAGGATACACACAGACCCAAGGACTATAAGAAGTATATTCAGGAAAAGGGAATGGGAGTGAAGATGATGGTAGAGTGAAAAGACAAAATAATTAAAATAGACTGTCTTGTCCAGAGTAAGTGTGATATGAGCCATAAAGAAGACAGTATAGTGAACACATCTCTGCATCTGAGATCTCCCATAACACTCCTCCTATCAAATTGAAAAGAAAGAAAGAAAGAAGGAAAACAATGGAATAGAACTGGCTGAAAAACACAGAGCTGGTTCTACGGAAAGACTTAGGCAAAACCCTGGCTTTTGTGACCACAGAAGAAAGGGAAAGGGAAGAAAACTGAGTAACATTATCATTTGGTGTAAAAAATTGGTTTGGCTGCAGATATAGAAGATACTTAGAAATTAAATACTACTTAGATGAAAAAACATTTTTTGGGGAGAATTGTAAATTACCAAAATTGATCCAAGGAATGGCTTAAAAAGCCCCAATGTGTGGTGGAAAATCAAAGAGGAATTTAAAATGTTCTCCCAAATCTAATCCTCCAGAAGCCAGATCCAGAGATTTCAAAAATAACCTAATTTCATCAATATCTTCAATAAATAGGTGAGTCCTTAATCTGTTCTGCAATGTGGAAAATGACAAAAACCTTCTGTCCTACCCCTAATAGTAAGCCCAGGGAAGATTAGCAGTGTGATAAAGAGGAATTCCTGTTTAAGAAGCAGGTGACCTGTTTTCTAAGCATGCACATTCCACTTGTAAACTGGATGCTCTTGAGCAGTTATCCTAATATCCCCCTGCCTTATATACTCGTCTGTCAAACAGGTGTTTAATAAATGCTGACATTAGCTCTGCCCTTCATCTCCCAGCTGTTCTCTGATCTTCACTATTGGGTTTGCTGTTGCCTCCCCTCCCCCTATAATTCAGAGCACATATAGACTGGGGCTATATGCAGTCAGAATTGGCTCAGACACTGGAATGGGATGGAGCCTATATCCATAGGCTATATCCATAGGCTCCACAGGCTGGGATGGAGCCTATATCCATCCATAGGCTCCATCCCAGTCTGGTGTCTGAGCCAATTCTGACTGCATATAGCCCCCGTCTACTCTTCCCCATCTCTTCAATCCAAGACAGACTTTATCTTTGTGACTTTCATAGATTCTGGATGAAGAGGAGGCAGGGCTGACCACTGAACACCAACACTATTCCCTAGCAATCAAAGCTCCCCACATCCCACACTGTTCACCTCATCCCCCAAATAGCTTCATTTTCATGTCAAGGATTCTGTCTTTCTTCTTGCCAATCTGTCCATTTTTAGTCCAGGGTTTCCTGACTTGGTGACTATGGACACTAGAAGGTTGCAGGTATCAGTAGCAAGGGATTTCAGAATGCTTTCTTATACAAATGTTATCTGTAGATTGAATATCTCATACACATAAGTGTTGCTATTTTTCCAAATGAACTTCTATCAGTCTGAGTTCAAGCAAGAGACAGAAACCACATGGTAATGTAAATCAAGAGAAGTTTAATATAAAAAAATTATTCAATGGTGATAGAAGAGTACCTATAACAATGTAAAGAGAACTTTCAAGGGTATCTGAGGATTGAGGGAGAGTACCCAAGGAAGGACAACTTGGAAAGAGGGTTCTCTCCCTAAGGCTGGGGTTCAGGTCTTGTTGGAGAAGGTGTATTTGCAGTCCACCAGATGCCAGAGAAGCCTCCTATTTTCCAGGACCAGAGCTGTTCCATAGCTGCTGGGCAAATAGGATGCAATCTCTTGGAGCACAGGCACACTGAGGCTGTGGCTAAGTGCACAGTCAGGCCACTGCTGGGGACATGAGGCCTGGAGCACACAGTGCCTGTGTTGCAGGGCTGTGAAGTGGCCACAGGCTCAGGATCAGGCCAAATAGTCAGTGAGGGACTGTGCCTCTGGGCAGATGGTAGGGGCAGGGCACACAGCGGGATGGTCTTATACATAGCACCACTGATGGATAATGCAGCTGGAGCAAGAAGAAGAAAAGTAGCACACCAGAATCAGGAAGAGAAACTTGCTTTCTTTGCAATGCTGCTCCAGTGGCATCTGCTGACAAAGCTTAACGCTGTGCTCTCTGTAAAGGAGAAATGCTTAAAGAGTTTAGTGCATGTTTGTAGAGCAGCTGCTGAAGAAATCTGGAACAAAGAGGTAATAAATTGAAAACTGGCATAGCGCTGGTAGAATTAGTGAAATATAAATTTATGTTAAATCTCTGCTGATTCCTAGTTGATTTTTATCGTTATATATTTTTAATGAACAGATTTTTATTGTTATATATTTCTCAATTAACAGATATAAAGAAGATGACAATTAGCATGTGGGGAGTCCACAAGACATTTTGATGTGAAATGTGGGTCCTTCTTCTTGACAAGGTGGGAATATGCTGCTCTAGCAAGACTGCAGTGATGAATCCCAGGTGACGCCCACCTAATGGCTTGACTCTAAAATAGCGTCTTCCTGTCCAGCTGTTGGGTTTTTGTAACTCATAGTCTTAACTCTAGTGTGAATCATTTGCATAAATTATGGTTGCAATTCCTGAGCTCCTGGTGTATCACTTCTTGACCTTCTGAGTCCCAGGATGCAATTAGCCCTGCAAATACCTGACCTTTTCTCTAACTACCTGTTCATTGTCTCAAAAAGCAGTCTGGCCACTTGTCCTTCTCAAGAACTAGGACAATTGATTGAATGAATGAGTGAATGAATGAATGCCTGTCCCCCTCCTCCATGGTTTTGAGAATTATTATTAAAAATGCATATAAAGCCTATGTCGAAATGTACCAAGCAGCATAAATCATAACTGTTATTACTGATAATAGCCACACTTTTAAATGAGGCTTTATTTGCCTTTCAGTAGATCTCATTTGCAAATGGTGGTTTAAAAAAAAAAAATAAGTGGTTTCTACTTATAACCAAGCTCATTGGTAACTAAGCAATTCAAAAATTCTGTGGCATATATATTGTCAACAAGACTCTGTTTTTAGACTTTGCTCACTTGCAAACCCATGTCTAAACATTGCAGCTATAGCAACATGCAAGCCCAGGTGCTAAATCACCTGGTTGGGAAGATAGAAACCATCTCACATTGCATCTAAGAACTCTGACCTGAATTATATTTTCCAGGAAGTAGGTGAGAGTAGGGGAGAGGAAAGAAGAAGGGAGAATTAAGAGCAAAAGTTAGTTTCATTTAAACTGAAACAAGTAGGTCAGCTGACATTGTGCTAAGTGAGCCTGCTCACTTTTCAGGTTAAAGTTTTTCCTTAAACTCAATTTTTTGGTAAAAGAAAAAAGAATAAGACAACTCCGGGATACAAATTGTGAAACTTGTAATGATGATGTGATACCTTAATTTGGTTAAAATGCATGACAGTGTAAGTCAGGACAACCTTCGGCTGACACAAATGAGGAGTTATGCTCAAGTGCACAAAAGCTTTCCCATGAGCCACTTGTTTTTGGTTTTAATAAGGCTTCATCTCTTTAAGTGGATTACCAGTAAATTCTTCTGCTAGTTAATACTAGAAAACAAATGGGAAGCCTGAGGTTTTTCCCCACAAGATGGCTATTTCTAATATCAAGATTGTCACAGCCATTTAGGGGATGGGAGCACAAAGTCAAGAGAAAGCATCAAAAAGTGTTTTGGGGTCGGGAAGTAACATGAAGAAACTCGTGCTTAAAGAAGAATATGTTTGCAGGTTGGTGATGTACACAGCTAAGCAGCCTAATAAACCGATATAGTAATTCAAGTATAAAAGCCCTCAGAAGTTAACTAGTCAAGCCCCTTTCTAGTACAAAGGAGGAAACTGAGCCCCAGAGATTAATGAGGAACTTGCCTAAAATCTCTTACCTGGTTGTTGGCAGAGCTGTGTACGTCTCGTGACCAGTCTAAAAAGTTTTGGCTACTATTCTTTTCACCAAATGTCACTGAACTTTAGAGGTGACATGACATTCTCATTTTTAATATTTTATATTTTGAGGTGATCTAAGAGTTGCAGATCCCAGGGGGTTATTTTTCTTTGGGATCTTAGTTATAAATGTTCTTTTCTCTAACTGCAACCTCCTTATAGATTTCCTCTCTCTTTCCTCCAAGTCTACTCCAGTTGCTTTTCTTTTTCTTTTCTTTTCTCTCTCACTCTCTCTTTTTTTTTTTTTTTTTTTTGGGGGGGGGATGAAGTCTCGCTCTGTTGCCCAGGCTGGAGTGCAGAGGTCTCAGCTAACTGCAACCTAGGCCACCTGAGTCCAAGCAATTCTTGTGCCTCAACCTCCTGAGTAGCTGGGAATACAGGCTCACATCACCACTCCCAGTTGATTTCTGTATTTTTAGTAGAGTCGGGGTTTCGCCATGTTGGCCAGGATGGTCAATCTGGCCACTTGAACTCCTGGCCTCAAGTGATCCACGTGCCTCCAAACATGCCAAGATTATAGGCGTGAGCCACCATACCCATTCTACTGCAGTTGTTTTCAAACCAATCATAACATAACAATTTTGTAACATTAGACATATTTCTTAGTTTTTTGTGTCTCAATTTCCACTATAATATAGAGAAAACAATACCACCTACCTCATGGGGCTATTTTAAGAACAAATTAGTTAACATATATATAATACTTAGTGCCTGGTATGCTATATAAATTTTACCTATTTTTAGAGATAGAAATGTAAGAGAAAGAGTTTTTGTGATACTTTGTTTATTTGTCCTATTCTGAAAAGTTCATGACACCTGAACCTGATCTTACATGAGCTGATAAAGACTTGCTTGAAGGTCCTGAAGTTAATTCTATTCTTAAGGACTGCATAGTGAGCCTCCAAAATGCACATGGGATGTTGCAGGGGAAGGTCTAGGATGGAAAAGATGGAAGGAAATGTCAGCTGGGGGATTGGGTGAATAAGAAGGTGAGAGATTAGAGAGAGGGAGAGACCCATTTGAGGAGCAAAGAGCAGCAACTCTTTTGATCCCAAGGAGAGTGTGTGTGTGTGTGTGTGTGTGTGTGTGTTCCAGGTATGGTATTATGATCACAACTGCAATATTATATTCATCTGATGCTCAAATCTCCAACCGCTCACCTCTTATGTGAGTAAAAGTTCTGTATCTCCGATAGTCTGTGAGACATCTTCCCAGGAATATCCAGCTATTCACTCAGCACAACATGAGTTCATTTTTTTAGAGCCACCTCTGTTCAAAAACCCTATTTATGCCATCGGTAACACCTTCCCTCCAATCACTCAGGCTTAAGATCTGTATTTATTTGCAACTCTTTACTCTTAAAATTTTAGCTGTAATGTATGCTAGGTAAGTGATCATGAGTAGACTATTTATATTTCTGATCTTTGTTTACTTATTTGTAAATCATAGTTAATTTTAACTACCATATAATAGTTGTTGAAAAGAATAACAGAACTACTACAGTAGTAGTATTTTTCTTTTCAACAACCAGTACAAGGTAGTGGAATTAACTACTAAAAACTATTACCATAGTATTAGTAGTAATGTGGCAGAATAGTATTAATATTAGTAAGAATAAGTATATGGTGTTAGAAATACAATACTACTACTAATAATGGCTAACATTTATTAAGTTCTATTTTCTCATTTAATCCTCATAACCACTCTATTGGGCAGGTTGTATTTTTATCCTTAGGTCATAGAATAAGAAAATGAGGCTTATGGAGGCTCATTCACCTGTTCAGTAACTGTTTACTGGGTGTCTAGTCTGTGCCAGGAACTCTTCTAGAAGCTTGAGATTCACCACTACAGAAGATAAGGTCCTCTCTCTTATAAAACTTACAACCTAGTGGGGAAAACCAAGTCAACAAATGAAACGATTACAAACTGTGAAGAATCCTGTGAAGTAAACAACAGAGTCTTGTGAGAGGGAGTAACAGGTGGCTGGGCCTGCTTTAGGTAGAGTAAGTCATGAAGGCATCTGGAGGAAGGTGACCTTTAAGCTGAGACGTAGGGATGAGGAGGATTCAACCCTGAAAAGGCCTGAGGGGAGAGTGCCAAGGCCTCTGAGCAGGAAGGAGCTGGCATACTTGAGAGACTTCAAGACAGGCAGGGGCTGAAGAAAAGTAGGGGCAGGAATGTTGGGGAGGATAAGGATAGGGAGGAGGGGCCTGGCCTAGAACATGGAGAGCTCCATGCACCACGGCCAGCAGTTTGGAGTTTTATTCACATGCAGTGGCAAAGCTAAATACAGTGAAAGCTGAGCAGCGAGTGGCTGATCTAAGTTAAAACTTTTAAATATTCCTCTGGCTTTATTGTGGCAAAAGGGTGTATGAGATAAACCTGGGATACTAAATAGGCACCTATTGCAGTAGTTGAAGCAGGAGATGATGGCACTTGGACCAAAGGAGCGAGGAGAGATGGATTCAAGGGGATAGGTGGGGCCTATGTTTCAGCTGAGAGCTGTAGAGGAAAGCGAGGAGAAAGGAGGAGCCAGAAAGATGTTTCTAGCTTAAGCAACTGGGTGAATGGCAGTGCCAATAACAGAGTTAGGAGGACCAGAGTAGTAGAAACAGGTGTTAAGAAAGAGAAATGGGACATACAATCAAGAGCTCTATTTTGGCCATGTAAAAAAAAAGATGATCCAATCGTCAATTAGAGAGTCGAATACAAGAATCTTGATGAGGAATCTGGCTAAAGGTAAAAATATGGGATTATCTGCATATACACTGTTTAGAACCATTGGCCTGCAGGAGAAAATACACAGAGAAGAGAAGGTGCCTCTGTTCTGAGCTCTGTGGAGCCCAGACATTTCTGAGACAGGCAGAAGAGAAGAATCCAGGTGTGTGAGAAGGGAAGCTTGTCCCACAGCACCCGGTTAGTAAGGAACTGACTGCCGATGCAACATTTTTGAGGAGTCTTACAGAGTGCCCTGCCCCCTGCAACCTCAATTACTGCAATAGCTCCTTCCGCCTCAAGCTCCTCAGTCTGACTTTCAAGGCCGGCTTTGACTCTTCTCTCCTTCTCCAACCTACTTCTGACACCACAAATATTCCTACACACCCTATAACTTATAAAGCTCTAGAAGCCTGTAGGATGCACTTTTATGTAACAGTAACCATTGCAATGATAACATTCGTTCATTCAACACATATCGAGTGCTTGCTGTGTATCAGGCCCCCTTCCAGCCTCCGAGGAGACTCCAGACAACAAAGTCTCTGCTCTTGTGGGTTGACACTGGGGAGGGGGCTTCTCTAGTCTGTTTTTTTTTTCATAGATCCCTTATTGGTCACACTCATTTCCATCTCTGCAAATGTTCCCTCCTTCCTTCTCAGCCTCTTTCCTCCCCTCCACTTATCCAAATCCTCCATTTTCCATAGAAGCCAGCCAGGCTGAAAATAGCATGTTATGTTCCCACATGTGAGCACTGATATATCTAAACATAAACACTACCTTATCACCGCTACTTCCTCCCACAGGGATGCACACCTACCTACCGAGAGACCTCCAAACAGAGACATCAACATAGAAACCTCCGCAGAGATAACCAGATCTCCATATTGCAAACCCATGCAAAAAGTAACCTAGAGAAACAGACGCCCAGATGAAGAGGGGTGTGAGTACAAGCTTTGGTGAGTAAAACTAAAGGTGAATTTAGGGGGAAATGGGTACCGTAGAGAAAATGAATAGGGCTAGAGGAGATAGAAGAGAGGGTAAATAAAGGTCAACAAAGCAAGTTTAGGACATTCAGACAGAATGCTAAGCCTGGATAGCCCCTAAAGGGCTTTTGGTGGTATTCTGAGCTCCCATGCCTAGCTCATTACCTACTGCCAAGATGAAAAGGCAGGGCTAGCCATGTTCAAAGCTTTTCTCAGGAGCCCAAATTCAGGGAAAGGCTGTTGCAAGGAAGGTCAGTGCATCTCCATCCAGCACAGGCTATATTAGGGAAATTTCACTGGGTGTTAACCTATTTAACACTAAAGCCTTCTCAACGATGTAGATTAGTCTAATGCTCTCTGATGGGGTTATGTAAGTAATTCTCTCCTCCGCTTACCTATAGCTAACAAACAACTTCCATTAGCACAAGTGACCTGGTCAAATAGTGAATTGTGATTTAGTACATGCGAAAACTCATCTATATCAAACAGTGGGGCACTGATTAGTTTCCTTCTATTCCAGCAGATGGAGCTACCGCCTGGAAGGACTCAGTGTGCTTCAGTGGCTGATGCCCACTCCTCAAAAAACAAAACCAAACCCAAAACAACAAGTGGTGTAGAGAGAAACAAGAATTACCAAAAGGGAAAAATTACTTGGTCTAGAATTATTTTGTGATTGTCCAACTACCTGCACCAGTGTCTGACCGATAACCCATACTCAGTAGATAGTGAATGAATACATGTGACATAATCTGATGACCAGACTGTAGCTTGAGTTTAGAATAGTAATTCTGTCTGCCTTTTTTTGCTTTGTTTTTCACTCCTGTCCCTTTGATCTTTGTATATTCCCATCCTTTGGACACCCACCTCCATCAAAATGTCACAGAAAAATTCTGTGAAACCTGACTGCAGGGTCAAAGTGATGTCAAAGGGAGGTTTGGGGAGAGGCACGTGATAAAAATAGCCCAGCTGAGGTTCCCATCTGTTTCCCATGCTGTAGCACTATGCCCTAGGCGGTGTTTCTCGAAGTATTTCCCCAGCGTCTGCATCAGTATCAGCTGGGTTGTTTGTCAAAAATTCCAATTCCCAGGCCACACCCCAAAGAATCTGATTCAGTGCTGCTGGGCTGGGGCACTCTAAGTAGTTCTGCAAAATGCAGCTTGAGAATCCCACTTGTAGGTTAAGGAGAGTGAACAATCTTTTATCCTTAATCGTGAAATCTAAAGAGTAGTGAAAACTGAAAACTGCTAGGCTTTCAGAACTCATTTTGGTGGCAAAATCTGATCCATGAAGTGACATGACACTATAAATGATCCTTATTTATTGCACATAATGTGGACATTCACACACTTTGCTGCAGAAATATTAGTGTGTTTGATTAGAAGTAGCTTTCCCTGACCCTACTGGGAATGTTAATGGATGTATAGTATGTACAGTGTGCTGAACTGTCTTTCTAAAATCCAAAGAATTCTTTTTTTTTTTTTTGAGGTGGAGTTTCACTCTGTTGCTCAGGCTGGAGTGCAGTGGCGTGATCTCTGTTCACTGCAACCTCCGCCCCCTGGGTTCAAGCGATTCTCCTGACTCAGCCTCTTGAGTAACCGGGACGATAGGCGCGTGCCACCATGCCCGGCTAATTTTTTGTATTTTTTCTGTAGAGACGGGGCTTCACCATATTAGCCAGGATAGTCTCAATCTCTTGACCTCGTGATCCACCTGCCTCAGCCTCCCAAAGTGCTGGGATTACAGGCGTGAGCCACTGCGCCCGGCCCAAAGAATTCTTGAATTCAGAAACACACTTGACTTTAGGGGGTCCAAGTAAAGGGCACCTGTACTGAATCCTCATGTGCAGTCTCTAGGTGGTGTTTGAAGCAGTACTATTTGATTCTTTTAACAAAAAAAAAGCCTAATAAAAGGAATGTTGGTTTGGGAGCCAGAAGACTTCATCTTTCTGGCTTCAATTCTCTACCCTGAGAAGCAGATGGCATTTGCATCTTCTGTCTCTAAAATTTTGATTCCACACCTTCTTGCTTTCTTAAGAAATGTTCAGACATTACTGCCATAAAGATGAGATTGTTGTGTATTGTTGTTTGTATTACAAATTTAGAAAGGTAAAAATTGTTTTCTTTCTCAAAGGTTTCCAGCAGATTCTTGGCTGACATTTCTGTCAGTGATGTGAAAGGACATTTACCCAGATTCTATAGATATTTTGGTTATGCACTCAATAAACCTACAATGTAACTACCAGCATACAAAAGCAATTGTGAACTCCAGAGAGTGCTAGAAAACATTATGGAAGATGGTATGGTTTATGTTAATTATAGAGGACTAAAGAGATGTAAAATAGGAGAACTGAAAAAGCCTCCACTTCCAGTGGCTCTTAGCGTGTAATTAGTCCAAGGGGCAGCAAGCTGCCTTCTAGCAGAATCCTTGTGATCCCAAAGCCTGCATGAGCGGGGCCCCTCTCTAGTGCTTTATACAGTAATTAATATTTAAATGATCTTGCTAAAGCCCTGTCAAGTCCTGAAGCAAGATTTTGAAAAACAAAAAAACCCCCATAAAACACAAAATGAACAAAAACATGAGCTCTGAGTTTGCTCTGTTGAAAGCAATGGGTGGAATTCCGTCTCCCCATAATATGTATGTTGAAGTCCTAACCTCCAGTACCTTCGGGTGTGACCTTATTTGGAGATGCAGACATTACAGAAGTAATGAAGTTAAAGTGAGGTCATTGGGATGGGCCCTAACCTGACACAACTGGTAATTTGGATACAGACACGTTCAGGCAGAACACCACGTGAACATAAAGGTGGTCATCCACAAGCCAAAGGGGAGAGGCCTGGAACAGATCCTTCCCTCACAGGCCTCAGAAGGAACCAACCCTGCCAACATCTTGAGCTTGTACTTCTGGCCTCCAGAACTGTGAGACAACAAATTTGTGATCTTTTGTTACAATAACCCTAGCAAAATACACTGTGACACCCAGTTTCTAATCTGATGACAAAGGGAGGCATCTACAGTCTCTGAGGATGTGTGTATTTGGGTACTCATTTCACCACTGTCCCACTACCATTTATGTCCTATTCTTTGTTTTCCATTTGTTTCATCTTTCTAATTTTATCTTCTATTTTTTAAAAAGTTTACTGTACTAGACATAACTTTATACGCTGTCTGAAATTCTTCTCAGGTTTATAAATGATATAAATTCGTAAACAAAGATTATCTGACCTTAAGCACATATGGCATACGTGGTTGGGATGAAACAACTAACTAGCAAAATATTACTTTATAAAACAAATTAAACAGCAAAAAATTAAATAGTAAACTCCAACTCTCCTGGACCATTAGAGGAGGAACTGCAAGGGATGACGAAGATTTCATAGAGCAAATGATTTCTGCACTCTGGGAAAGAATTCTTCAGGCAGCACACCACTTTAAAATGGTGCTTGACTCACCAGAACATCAGGGCTGTCTTCAACTTTTCACAACACAGAGCAGAGAGAGAGGAAGATCACTTCTGGATGGAGTGTGGCAGGAATTTTGTGAAGTATATAAAGAAGCTAGCAAGTGTATAAAGATAGCCATTTACTAAGCATCTGCTATGTAGCAGGCACTCTGCTAGACATTTGTTATGGAATGAATAATTTAACCCTTATAATAAACTTGCAAAGATATATTTTAGCCCACCCACCTTTAAAACCAATAAATATGTGGCTTAGAAAAGTAAATTAACTTGTCTAAGATCAAGTAATTAGTAAAAAGTTGAGCTGGGATTTGATATAAAGAAAAATCTGATCTAAACTTGACAAGATTTCTGCTTCTCCAAATTGCCTCCTTAAAGTTTACACATTGTTTGGTCTCTTCCATACACATCAAAATTATCAATACCTATAGAAATGTCTGATGAAAAGTCTTCCTTTAAATTAGAATATTTAGAAACTTTAGGCCCAGAGACTAAGAAATATGTGAAGTTAGTATAAAAGTATGTAAAATGTTTGTAAAGAAATGATGATACTTTCGTAGACCAATGTGGCATGTAAAACATGGGCCACAGAGGAAGATTAAGAAAAAAATATATGCAATCATAATAATAAAAGTGGAGTTACTCCAGACTATGCTTTTTGCCAATTCTTTAGTGAGAAGGGATTTATAGTTAATTACAGAACCACTTTCTATATTAATTCTAGATATTATATTCTAATCCTTAGAAAGTAGACTGTGAAAGAACTAATAATTGCCCTCCAGGACCCAATCTCTTCCTCTCATAAGAGAATTTATGGTTGCCCAGCTAAAGCTTCTATTTTGCAGCACTCTTTGCAGATAGATATAGCTACGGACTCAGTTCTGGCCAGTGGACTCTGAATAAAGGTACTGTGTGACACTGTTGGCTGTGCTCTAAAGCTAAGGGATGTGCCATCTCATCCCCTGTGCTCCCGTTGTTGGCTGGGAAACTGGTAGGGTCATAGGAGTTAAGCCAGCCATTACAGACTTTCAGATGGAAACCAGTTGTTGAGGATGAGAGAGTAACATAAAGAAGACCCTCAAGACTGTGGGGCTAATTTACCAGCCTGAATTGCCAACCTGCGTTTTTGTATTACAGGAAAATAAAGTGTGTGTTTTTAAAGCCACAGTTATTTTGAGTCTCATTGTAACTGCGGCCAAACCAATAATCTAACGAATAAACTATATTCTAACTAATAATTAAACAGAACACTCCATTCCCCAAATCTCCTGAATATGAATGTATGCAAGAATTCTCCATGTAGAACTATATCACTTATTTTGGTATCCATATTATGGTCCATTTTCTCCCGACAACTCATTAGGACTTGTCATTTCCTTGGTTTCTGAACTCTCTTCAACGAAAAGTCTGCCAAGGGATTCTGGCTTCTCACGTTGTCTTAGGAGTATCTTGACTGGGTCCAGGAACCCTGGGTCATTCCTTTTAAGTGCAGGATAGGTACAACTGGGAAAGTGAAGACACTATAGGATGATCTAATATTTATTAGTGATTTTGTTTATGCCCAAACAGTCCAAAAAGTGTCTGGAAATTTCTTCCATAATCTGATTTATAAGAACCCTTTGAAACCTGGGCAGCATGTTGGATCAGGATTTTCTCAGACTTGTCTGAGGTTTTTAGATCTAGTACATGGGCAGCTTCCTGAAGAGGGGTACAGGGGGAAGCATGTGTGTGGAGGAGGTGCTATAACCAGAATTCCCCTATAGTTGCCTTTTCTAAAATAGGGTTTAGAGAAGATGTGGGAGGAGTCCCCCTAAACCACTAAAATGTCTCAGTTGTAAAACTGATGACTCTTTGGTGAGCACACAAAGCCAACAGCTTCACGTTCTATAGTCCATTTAGACGAAGAAAGAAAAAGTAAAAGGGCATTTACCCAATTTCTGTGGATGATTGAACAGGCTATTGCACTCTGCAAAACTAGGAAGTACTAAGAAAATACTAGAAAACTTATTACAGAGTTTGAAGCAGAGTTAGTTTCAGGTAGGATCAGGAATTGCAGATAACCTCTTGAATTCTTTGTCTTCACTTTACATATCCTATAGCAGAAAACAAGGGGTCAGCCTCATATAGTGGATGCTAGAGTTTAGGGGTGCAAGGTGGGATGGAGGAGGCAAGGAGACCACCTGGGGATATTAGCTATATCCTGCCTTATAAAAAATGCTATAGGGGGCCGGGTGTGGTGGCTTACGCCTGTAATCCCAGCACTTTGGGAGGCCGAGGCGGGCGGATCACGAGGTCAGGAGATTGAGACCATCCTGGCTGACATGGTGAAACCTCGTCTTTACTAAAAATACAAAAAAATTAGTCAGGCAAGGTGGTGGGCACCTGTAGTCCCAGCTACCTGGAAGGCTGAGGCAGGAGAATGACATGAACCTGGGAGGCAGAGCTTGCAGTGAGCTGAGATTGTGCCACTGCACTCCATCCTGGGTGACGGAGCAAGATTCTGTCTCAAAAAACAAACAAACAAACAAAAAACGCTATAGGGAGTTCTTCAAGTTAAACAGCAAAAAATGCTAACAATGTGAAAACATATGAAAGTATAAAACTCACTGTAAAATAAGAATATAGTCAAATTCAGGATACTCTGATATTGTAAAGTATGTGCATAAATAACTTTTAACTCCAATATAAAAGTTAAAAGACAAGAGTATTAAAAATAACTATATCTATAATAATTTGTTAATGATACATGATACACAATAGAGGTAAATTGTGACATCAATAACATAAAATATGGGGAAGGAAAGGTAAAGTGTAGAGCTTTTCTAAATTTGACTACTTAATTTTACAGTGTGCTTTATACTTTCATATGTTTTCATGTTGTTTGTTAGAATCTTTTCATTTGTTTTCATGTTGTTAGTTAGCATCTTTTCATTTCAACTTGCAGAGCTCCCTTTAGCATTTCTTATAAAGCAGGTCCAGTGGCAATGAATTCCCATATGCAACTGAAGTTGAGTTGTTTTCTGCTTAAAATAGACTATTATAACTACAAGATGCTTTATATTAAGCCTCATGGTAAGCACCCACCCAAAAGCTGTAATAGATACACAAAAGATAAAGAGAAAGGAAGCAAAGCATACTACCATCAAAAATCATTACATTATAAAAGAGGGCAATAGAGGAAGAATGGAATAAAGGAACTACAAAACAGTGAGAAAACAACATGGCAGTAATAAGTTCTTCCCTATCAATAATCACTTTAAATGTAAATGGGTCAAATTCTCAAATATAAAGTCATAAAATGGCTGATGGATTAACAAAAGACCTCCCTATGTGCTGCATACAAGAGGCTCACTTTAGCCTTAAAAACATACACAGGCTGAAAGTAAGGAGATGGGAAAAAAGTATTGCATGAAAATGGTTACCAAAAAAAGAGCAAGAGTGTCTATACTTACATGAGATAAAATATACTTTAAGTCGAAAACTGTCACAAGAGTCAAAGAAGGTTACTATATAATAATAAAGAGACCGATTCATCAAGAGGATGTAACAATTGTACATATATATGCACCCAACATTGGAGCACCTAAATATTCATATATTAAGCAAGTACTAAAAGAACTGAAAGGAAAAATAGACAACAACAAAATAATAGTACGGGACTTCAGCACCTGACTTTCAACAATGGATAGATCATCCAGACAGAAAATCAAAAAGAAAACAGCAGACTTGAACAATGCTGTAGGCCAACTAGACCTAATATACATATACAGAACATTCCACCCAACAGCAGTAGAATACATGTTCTTTTCAAGTGCACATGGAACTCTAGGATAAATTATATGTTAGGCCACAAAACAAATCTAGGAAAATTAAAATCTTATCAAATATATTTTCTAACTGCAATAGTATGAAACTAGAACTCAATTATAGGAGGAAAATTGGAAAATCCACAAATATATGAAAATTGAACAACATACTCCTGAGCAATAAATGGGTCCAAGAAAATATTTTTAAAAATCTTGAGACAAATGAAAATGAAAACACAACATACCTAAACTTATAGGATGAAACAGAAACAGATGAAGAGAGAAGTTTATAGTAATAAATGCCTACATAAAGGAAAAAAAAAATCTCAAATAAATAATCTAAACTTACACTTCAAGGAACTAGAAAAAGGAGAACAAACTAAGTCCAAAGTCAGCAGAAAGAAGGAAATAATAAAGACCAGAACAGAAGTAAGTGAAATAGAGGCTAGAAAACCAAAAGAAAAATGCAATGATACTAAGAGTTGGTTTTTGGAAATAATAAACAAAATTAAGAAACTAGGTAAATTAACTGAAGAGAGAAAGAAAATTCAAGTAAATAAAATTTTACATAAAAAGGAGATATTACAATGATATCACAGAAATACATAGAATCATAAAAGATTACTATTAACAATTATATGCCTGGCTGGGCACAGTGGCTCACACCTGTAATTCCAGCACTTTCGGAGGCTGAGGTGGGTGGATCATGAGGTCAGGAGATCGAGACCATCCTGGCTAACACAGTGAAACCCTGTCTCTACTAAAAATACAAAAAATTAGCCGGGCGTGATGGCGCACGCCTGTAGTCCCAGCTACTCGGAAGGCTGAGGCAGGAGAATGGCGTGAACCTGGGAGGTGGAGCTTGCAGTGAGCCGAGACCATGCCACTGTACTCCAGCCTGGGTGACAGAGTGAGACTCCATCTCAAAAAAAAATAAATAAAAATAAATTATATGCGAACGATTGGATAATCTAGAAAAAATGGATATATTCCTAGAAACATACAATTTACCAGTACTAAATGATGAAGAAATAGAAAATCTTTACAGGCAAAAAACAAGTAAGGAGATTGAATCTGTATTTGAAAAATCTGTTAGTGAAGAAAAATCCAAGATCTGATATCTTCACTGGGGAATTCTATCAAAGAATTCTTCTTAAAGAAGAATTAATGCCAATCCTTCTCAAACTCTACCAAAAATTTAAAGAGGAGGGAATACCTTCAAACTTACTTTACAAAGTCAACATTACCCTGATACTAAATCTGGAAAAAGACATCACAAGAAAAAAAATTGTAAGCCAAGATGAACGATGATGTAAAAATCCTCAATAAAATACTAGCAAGCCATATTCAATCACATATTAAAAGATCATACACCATGATCAAGTGTGATTTATTCCTGAGATACAAGGATGGGTCAACATACACAAATCACAATGTGGTGTATCTGTTATGTGATACACCACATTAACAGATTGAATAATAAAAATAATATAGTCATCTCTATAGATGCAAAAAACCCACATTTGACCAAATTCAACATCCTTTCAAGATTAAAACTCTCAACAATGTAAGTATTGAAGGAATGTACTTCAACATAATAAATGCCATACATGACAAGCCCACAGATAACATCACACTCATTGGTGAAAATTTGAAAGCTTTTCCTCTAAGATTAGGAATAAGATAAGGATACTCACTCTCAATACTTCTATTCAAGGTAGCATTAGAAGTCCTAGCCAGAGCTATTAGGCAAGAAAAAGAAATATAAAACTTTGAATAATAAAGGAAAAAGCAAAATCACATGATCACATGATCTTATATATAGAAAACAGATTACATGATCTTACATGTAGAAAACCTCAATGACTATAGATTCAATGCCATTGCCATTAAGCTACCAATGACTTTCTTCACAGAATTGGAAAAAACTGCTTTATAGTTCATATGGAACCAAAAAGACCCCACATTGCCAAGACAATCCTAAGCCAAAAGAACAAAGCTGGAGGCATCACGCTACCTGACTTCAAACTATACTACAAGGCTACAGTAACCAAAACAGCATGGTACTGGTACCAAAACAGAGATATAGA
>NW_012101965.1:1484223-1521633 GCF_000951045.1 Mandrillus leucophaeus
TCATTCTCAGCAAACTATCGCAAGAACAGAAAACCAAACACCACATGTTCTCACTCATAGGTGGGAATTGAACAATGAGATCACTTGGACATAGGAAGGGGAGCATCACACACCGGGTCCTATTGTGGGGAGGGAGGGATAGCATTAGGAGATATACCTAATGTAAATGGTGAATTAATGGGTGCAGCACACCAACAAGGCACATGTATACATATGTAACAAACCTACACGTTGTGCACATGTACCCTAGAACTTAAAGTGTAATAATAAAAAAAAGAAAACCTCAATGACTACACCAAAAAAAAAAAAAAAAAAAATCCCCAAAACTGTTACAATAAATAAATTTGGTAATGTTGTAGGACACAAAATCAACATACAAAAATTAGTAGCATTTCTGCTACTAACAATGAACATCCAAAAAAATCTAGAAAACAATCCCATTTACAATATCATAAAAATATTTAGGAATGAATTTAACCAAAGAGATAAAAGATTTGTACATTGAAAACTATAAAACATCTATGAAAGAAATTGAAGAAAAAAAATTGGAGGTATCCTGTGTTCATGGATTGAAAGAATGAATATTGTTAAAATGTCCATACTACCCAAAGTGATCTATAGATTCAATGTAATCCCTATTAAAATTCCAATGATGTTTATCACAGAAATAGAAAAAACAATCCTAAAATTCATATGGAACCACAAAAGACCACAAATAGCCAAAACAATCTTGAGCAAAAAGAACAAATCTGGAGGCATCACATTACCTCAGTAATTGAAAGAGTATATTATTGGCACAAAAACAGGCATATAGGTTAGTGGAACAGAATAGGGCCCAGAAACAAATCCACACATTTATGGTCAATGATCTTCAACAAAGGTCCAAAAACACACAATAGGCAAACGACAGTCTCTTCAATAAATGGTGTTGGGAAAACTAGATATCCACATAAAGAAGAATAAAATTAGGCGTTTATCTCAAAATGGATTAAAGACTTAAACATGAGAGCTGAAATTGTAAAACTACGAGAATAAAACACAGGAAAAAAGCTTCTTGACATTGGTGGGCTGGGCAATGATTATTTGAATATGACCCCAAAAGTATAGGCAACAAAAACAAAAACAGACAAATGAAATTGCACCAGACTAAAAAGCTTCTGCACAATGAAGAACATAATCAACAGAGAGAAGAGACAACCCACAAAAATGGGAGAAAATATTTGCAAACGATTTATATGGTTTTGGGTTAATATCCAAAATAGAAAATGAACTCAATCAACTAAATAATAAGAACATAAATAACCCAATTAAAACATAGGCAAAGGACTTTATAGACATTTCTCAAAAGAAGACATATAAATGTCCAACATATGTAATAAAAAAAAGCTCAACATTACTAATTCATCAGGGAAATGCAAACCAAAATCCCAAGGAGATCTCACCTTACACATGTTAAAATGACCATTATCAAAAAGACAAAATGTAACAAGTGTTGGTGAGGATGTGGAGAAAAAGAACTCTGGTACACTGTTGATGGAAACATAAATCATAAATTGGTATAGCTATTATGGAGGTTTCTAGAAAAATTAAATATAGAAGTATCATGTGATCCAGCAGTCCCACTTCTGGGTACATATCCAGAGGAAATGAAATCAGTATGTTGAAGAGGTATTTGCTCTCCCACATTCATTGCATCATTATTCACAATAACCAAGATATGGCATTAATGTAAGCATCCATTGGTGAATGAATAGATAAAGAAAATGTGACACACGCACATACACACACACACACACACACGTAGAGGAATATTATTTAGCCCCTCAAACAAAGGAAATCCTGTTGTTTGTGGTAACATGGATGAACGTGGAGGACATTATGCTGAAAGAAATAGGCCAGGCACAGAAAGACAAATACTGTATAATTTCATGTATTTATCTAAAAAATGTCAAACTCAGAGAGTAGAATGGTGGTTGCTAGGGGGTGGGTGGAAGGGGGAGGTATTGTTCAAAGGCTACAAAATCTCTGGCAGGATGAATAAATTCTGGGGATCTACTATGCAGCATGACAGCTATAGGTTATAATAATGTAATGTATACTTGACATTTGCTTAGAGTGTAGATCTTATATATGCTTGTCACATATACACAAAAAGTTAACTATGTAAGGTGATGGATATGTTAATTAGCTTGATCGTGATAATTATTTCACAATGTATACATATATCAAAACATCATGTACACTGTAAACATATGCAATTTTTATTTGTCAATCGCACCTCAATCAAGCTGAGAGAAAAAGGACACTGGGAGGGAATTATTTTGTACGGAGAGAAAAAAGTATAAATTTAATTTTTTTTTTTTTTTTAATATAATATGTCTGTACATCATATTTCCCGAGTCTAAGGTCCTAGGACTGAATATTTGAATAATGTCATCACATAGTATCTCTAAGTCCTAGGCAAATATTAGGTGAAAAAAAATAAACAGATATGGCTCCTGCTTTTGACAATAAGTTCCGAGTAAACAGTCTTGTTTACTGTTTACAGATGACAATGATCTAGTTTGAAGACAGCTGTAATGCTATAAGCTATGAAGTTGGTGTTTAGACTACAATATTATTTTCAACATTCTTGCTACCCTCCCAACATTTCTGCTGTGGTTGTATCGAGTTGAGCTACAATTCAGAAATATATGGGTTATGAACAGAGGCAGTGGCTTATGCTTGTAATCCCAGCTCTTTGGGAGGTCTAGAGGGGAGGATCACTTGAGGCCAGGAGTTTGAGACCAGTTTGGGCAATATAACTAGACCCCATCTCTATTTAAAAATAAAAATAAAAATAAAAGTAAGAAAAGAAATATATGGCTTAGAAAACTTTCTCCAGAAGGAAAACAGGTTATGCAAGAAGCAGCCTGTTTTAATAGAAAGTAACTGTAGGCACCTGAAGACTACCTCTGCATGTGTTTATTTTTCTTTAGTTGGCAGGGCATTACTGGTAGAAAAATGAGTATTCTATGACAAGTTAGAGTGAATACGCTCCACATGTGGTCTCAAGCCAAGTCCCATCATCACATCTAGCACGAGAAAAACACCACAGTTCTCTGAACCTTTTTCCCAGACTGCCTGAGGCTCTTTGCTCATTGGAAGGAAGCAATGCTGATGCAAGTTGGTTTCCAGACTGAAGTTGATACTCAGCCTTGCTGGCCAGCTCTCTTGTTTGGCAGACCAAGGTCTTCTCATGCTTCAGGCTAAATAGCAAGGAAATGCCCAAGGCCAGAATTATTTGAAGTAAGAGGAAAGTTGGAGGTGCTGCCCAGTTCATGACTCAGTGAAACCAAACTCTGAAACACAGCAATCCAGAATTGAGAAGCTAAAATAGAAAGGCCTGAATGGAGCAGTAACCCAGCCAGGACTTGACAAGAGTATTTGGAAACAGGTGGCATAAAAGATTAAATATACCAGGCCTGAACGGGATTAATTAAGAATGGCAGGGGCCAGCTGAGTCAGGAACACATGGGCGGATCTGGAATAAAGCTTGGTTGATAAAGATAGGTGAGCCCAAAGTGCTTCAGATTATATAAATGATCCCTACCTTAAAATTTTGTACTGTAGCCCACATACAGATCACAGACACTAAAATCACAGAGAAATATTTGCCAGAAGCCTTTCTCTTGACCCCGCTGACTTGTGTTCTATGGATTGTCAGCAGTGACCTGGGGCAAGAATAAACAACAGGTAGATAGACGTCCATCTGTTTTTCTAAGACAGGAGGAGATAGATACGAACTTAACATTTTTATTAGAACAAAAAGAAGAAATACATTTTAAGGCCTAACCTGTTCAACTTAATACTCTAATATCATTTTCTTACTTTAACATTTTTGTTTATTGAAAGTCTAACTAATGTAGTTAAGTAATAGAAATCCTCCACAGAAGGCAGGGGGCCTGGCTCTGTCACACAATCAACATGGAATCCTAGTCACCAGAGTTAGCTTTTATGAACTTCTGGTTTACTTTCCTGAAAAATGGTTTTGTTTTTGAGGATCAAATATGATAATATTTATGAAAGTACTTGGAAAACTATAAATTGTTATATAAATGGAATGTATAATTTTATGAAATCATTATTCCTTTTTTTTTGAAATGGAGTCTCACTCTGTCGCCCAGGCTGGAGTGCAGTGGCGAGATCTGGGCTCACTGCAAGCTCCACCTCCCAGGTTCACGCCATTCTCCTGCCTCAGCCTCCCGAGTAGCTGGGACTACAGGCGCCCGCCACCTTGCCTGGCTAGTTTTTTTGTATTTTTTAGTAGAGACAGGGTTTCACCGTGTTAGCCAGGATGGTCTCGATGTCCTGACCTCATGATCTGCCTGCCTCGGCCTCCCAAAGTGCTGGGATTACAGATGTGAGCCACCGCGCCCGGCCATGAAATCATTATTCTTTGCTCACAGAATCAGAATCATGGCTTGATTACCCTGGGGACCAATTGGGTTTTTTGTTTTACTAAAAACAAAGAAAAAGAAAAATAAACTTTGTTACTTATCATTGACTTATAAAGAATTCTGCTATAAGTCAAATTATTTAAACCTAGCCTAGCAATTATCTTTCTTTTTCCTTGTTCCTGAAAGGTAAGATTTTGTACACAACTTGCTACTAAGTACTGCTGCAATTTGATTAGGAGGCTTAACCCTTGAGCATCACAAAGAAACATCTTTTATGTCTTCTGAATAATAAAAGGGAAAATTCATGTTCTTACATTTCTTTGAACAGAAACATGTCTGAATGCTTCCAGTCAAATATTTAAAAGACAGTGGAATAAAATATTTAGACTACATCTGATAGACAAAGTATTGGCAGTTTATAAAAGAGCCCCTCAAGATAAACAAAAGACAATCCAAAATAAAAATGGCCAAATGACATAAACAGGCAATTCCTAGAAGTGAATGTGCAAATGATTAATAAACATATGAAATTTAAAAACCAATGAGGTATATTTGCACCCAACAAATAGTGCGCAATGAAAAAGACTGATAATATGTGATGCTAATGAGAATACGGGAAAATAAGCAGGCTTATATATTGGTAGTTGGTAGTACAAATTATTGCCATCTTTTTGGAAAGACTCTGTGGATCAAGTAATTCTAAATATTAGTGCCAGAAAGGATGGTTGACTACCATCTTCATTCACTTATTCATGAAACAAATATTTACTGCACGCCTACCTTGTGCCAGGGATACAGGCTTATGTCTGTATAATAAATCTCTGCCCCTGTGGAGTTCACAGTTTATTGTGGGAGAGACAGACAATAGCCATAATAAGTAAGTACAGTGCATAGAGTGTAAGGAAGTGATATGTACAATGGAAAAAATACAGCAGGCCAGGGAACACCTGTAATATTGATATGAGAGTGTGGGCAGCAACTTCAGATGGGGAGTCTATATGGGTCTGGACTGAGAAAGTGAAATCTGAGCTAAGACTTGAAGGAAATAGGGAGTGCGTCTGAGGATGTACAGGGGAATAAGGTTCCAGGTAGAGGAAACAGCCGGTATAAACATAAATAAGTAAATACAACAAAGTGGTTGAATATAAATAGAAAGATGTCAATGAAAGAAGAGTGGATGGAGACTTCCCTTCCAAGGTTAACAGTTTCTTTTCTGCGTATTTTCTTCATTTATTTATTCAGTTAATGGGATCTGTGTCTGTAACATCTAGGAGGGTGTGTTGATCTGTCAGTTATCAAAGAGTCTTACTTTTGGTCAATCAGGCATGCTCATAGAGTCCAGAGACTTTTGGAAAACTACTTCCTTACTTTTTTCCCATGAAATTGGTCATCAATCCATACAGAGTCCACCTGCAGCAAGAGCAGCTTGAGTGGAATCACTGAATCTCCTTATCTGGTCCCCTCTCTTGTCTCCTTGGAGCTTTTTTTTTTTTTTTTTTTTTTTACTTTTCTGCCTCAGAATCTGCTGGCAGCTTCAGAGCCTAAAGATTTTGCCAACTCCTTTAGGTCCTTCATATTGTTCAGTGAGGAACCCTTATGAGGGCAACAGACTTATCTCTTGTTAGTGTGAACTTCTGTTATTGCATTAATATTGTGGCATTAATTTTGCTAACAAGAATGCTATTACATTACTCTGTCGAATCAGAGACCTCTATAATCATATAGTGGTAATCATTATACTTGACAACATTACAATAGATTTTCCTGTACTCTTTTACCGTCTCTTCTGACCATTTCTCATACTTCACAAGTTTTCTAAATTTCTTTTGAGGTATAACGTACTTTTTAGTATAGAGTTTGGTGGATTTCAAAATAAACATGCCCATTTACCACCCAGATTAACACTGCCGGCACTCCAGAAGCCTCTCTCGCATGCCTCCTTTCAGTCAATAACCACCCCAAGGTAGCCAATATTCTAATTTGGATCACCATATGTTAATTTTTGACTATTCTTTAGACTTTATATAAATAGAATCATTTTGTAGGTTCTCTTTGTACAACATTATCTTTGTGAAATGTATCACTTTTGTAGATAGCAATAGTTTGGCTGGGCGCAGTGGCTCACACCTGTAATCCTAGCACTTTGGGAAGCTGAGGTGGGTGAATCACAAGGTCAGGAGTTCGAGACCAGCCTGGCCAACATGGTGAAACCCCGTCTCTACTAAAAATATAAAAAATTAGATGGTCGTAGTGGTGGGTACCTGTAATCCCAGCTACTCAGGAGGCTGAGGCAGGAGAATCGCTTGAACCCAGGAGGCGGAGGTTGCAGTGAGCCAAGATTGTGCCACTGCATTCCAGCCTGGGCGACAGAGTGAGACTCCCTCTCAAAAAAAAAAAAAAAAAAAAGCTGGGCACGGTGGCTCACACCTATAATCACAGCACTTTGGGATCGCTTAAACTGGGGAGATGGAAGTTGTAGTGAGCTGAGATCGCGCCACTACACTCCAGCCTGTGCAA
Source organism: Mandrillus leucophaeus (assembly GCF_000951045.1). Lineage (NCBI taxonomy): Eukaryota > Metazoa > Chordata > Mammalia > Primates > Cercopithecidae > Mandrillus > Mandrillus leucophaeus. The sequence goes on from NW_012101965.1 coordinate 1,491,180, forward strand.
CTAGAGTGAAACTCCATCTCAAAAAAAAAAAAAAAAAAAAAAAGCAATAGTTTGTTCTTTGTCATCAATTTATAGTATTCCATTGTGTAACTATACCAAGATTTATTTGTTCTACTGTTGGTAGACATTTGGGTGGGTTTCAGTTTTTGGCAATTGTGTGTAAAACTGTTACAAACATTCTTATAACATACTGCTTTGTGAATATATGCATTTATCCTCCCACACAGACAGAGTGGCACACTTCTGCTGTAAAAGGCCAAATAGTAAATCCTTTAGGATTTGCAGGTCATATGGTTTCTGTCTGTCGCAATTATGCCATTGTAGTGCCAAAGTAGCTCTAGAGAAGACATAAACAAATGGATATAGCTGTGTTTCAATAAAGTGCTATTTACAAAGATGAGATTTGACCTGTACACCATGGTTTGTTGAACCTTGCTCTGTTCTTAGGTCTGTACCAAGGACTGGAAATACTGTGTGTTAGGTAATGCTGTGTGTTATACACCAAGGAATGGTAAATCTGTGTGTTAAGATGTTCATTATGCTTTACCAGTTTTCTAAAGTGGTTGTATCAATTTACACTCCCACCAGCAACGAATGGAAATTTCATATATTCACCAACATTTCCCAAATATTTTTAAATTCCTGAAAACATTGTATTTTCTCTCATTTGTAAATCAGTGCCATTATTGCTATAATAGTAAAATGTTATTTTTTTCTTCTCTAAGGAGTCACTATGTCAATGACCTGTCACTAATGCCTCTTATTCTTGCAAAGGAATATTGAGGACCCCTACATTGTGCTTTTCTGCCCCTTTAATTTGATGCAAAGAGCACTTTATCGGCAGTTGGGAGACTTAAGCTTAATCACACTATGACTTTAGTATAGGCACTTCTGTGTCTCATTTCCCTTTTCTTCCCTTTTTTTTTTTTTTTTTTTGAGACGGATCATGGTCTGTCACCAGGCTGGAGTGCAGTGGCGCAATCTCGGGTCACTGCAACCTCTGCGTCCTGGGTTCAAGCAATTCTCCTGTCACAGCCTCCCGAGTAGCTGGGACTATAGGCATGCGCCACCATGCCCAGCTAATTTTTGTATTTTTGGTAGAGACAGGGTTTCACCATGTTGGCCAGGATAATCTCCATCTCTTGACCTCGTGATCTGCCTGCCTTGGCCTTCCAAAGTGCTGAGATTACAGGTGTGATCATTTTCTTAATCTGTGAAATGGGGCTAAAAACATGTGCTCTGGCTATTATTCTGGGTTTTTATAACAACAAATGAAAAAAAGATGGATAAAATTAAATGATAAAAAACTAATTACACTACACGAACTGAAAAAAGCCATGTTATAGAACAATATGTCTAGTATGATCCCAAATGGAGGAGTCGGGCGGGGAGCTGGGGGGTGATGATGAATATTTAAAGGTATAGAAAAAAATGCTAGAATAATATTTCCCAAAATATTGAAGTGCAATTTTGGGTAGATGATGTAAAGCAATAATTTTTTCTTCTTAATGTTCTGCAAATTTTCCCAAAATTTCTGATGTAAACGTGAATTACCTATATAATCAGAAAAAAAAGTGAATGTTTAGAAGTACACTGTAGATTGAGAGAGCACCTTCTCCCCCTCGCTGGGTGGCCTCACTTGCACTCCATTGCTTCATCCTTGGCTGAACAAATAAACAACACAAATTAACAACAACAACAACAAAAATAGACTATGACAAAGTAAGGAATTATCATGATGGGCATTAATAAGCAGTGGGAGGCCTCTGTCTTTGGTTTTGTAAAACGTGATTTTGAGTATTCTCTCGGCACTTAGGGGCTTTTGAAATATTATATTGTGTCAGGGCTTAGCAGTGGAAATAAGTCAAGGAACGATGTCTCAAAATTGCCTGAAAGCAGATGACAGAAGCAGTTTGCTTTGCTGGGAATCCTCAGCCTCTGTCACTTTGGGGTTGCACAGTGGAGGGAGGTGGGAGGGGCTTTGCTGTGGGTGGCAGAGGCCTGTCCTGATGCCAGTTTCTGCAGTGAATGCTGCAAACATCAAGAATGCAGAAGTGGCCCAGGCAGGCTCATTGGCACTCTAAACACAGCCCGACCCAAATTCAATGTGGAAATGAACTTTGAGGAAGAGTGTAAGGATGTGGACAAGTTTGACTTTCTTTATAAAGTGACCATTATCTTTCCTATATATAAAATTTACAGAAAGAAACTGCTACATTTTCCCTTCAGGCCATGGTAAAGGTTAGAGACACGTATGAAGTGTATTTTCCAAAATGCAAACCTTTTTTGTTTTTCAAAGCAAATACAAGCTGTTTTATCAAGAAGTGCTGGCAAAAGTCCAGAAACTAGCACAGAACTGAGATGAAGGTTGAAAAGGAACGATTCAAAGGAAAACATCTATTTAAGTGGGAACCACACCAGCACGTGGGATTTGGCTCCCACCGGAGGCAGCCCGCAGACACCAGGTGTCACGTTTAACTGATAGTGCTTGTTGCTGACCCTGTGGGTGGCAGGAAGGAAGAGGAGTGACTGTGGCATTCGGCAGAGGATGAGCTTTGTCCTATCGCTGGCACAGAAGTTGAATTCTTAGATGGCTCGACCACGGGGTTGTGTGGTGAAAAGGGGGATTTCCACTTTCAAAAATAGTATGACTTCAGTTAGGTTTGAGATTGCCTTTTTGGGAAGTTTATTATATTTAGAAACCCCCATTCCCCCCACCCCCCAATGACTTTTAAAGTCCATCTGCAGCGTGGCACAAGTTTTCAAAAGTTTAGTGACTTAATTTACACCGGGGTCCAATTTGGAGTCAATATATTTTCTTAAAATGTCTGAAACAACCATTGCATTGACAAAAATACATTTTAATTAAAATGCTGAAAGTAGTAAAATGGCAAGGGACCTTTTTTCCTCTCCGGGTTTCTCTCTACTTTTCAAATTGCCTATTTTGTGGTCTTCACAAAGGGTATTGATATCCCAGCTCTGGGCAGTGTGCTCTGCTCGCTAGCTTCTGGGAGCCACTGCCTGGAGCCAGGCAGCCACAGGAATCTCCATATCACCTAGAGTATCAATTACACAAACTGCAAAAATAGAATCAACTAAAAGAATTCAATAATGAACATTTTTGTTTAAAAAGTAAAAATCAATGTAGTGCATTTAGAAGAAAAAAATCCTTTTAAAATGTAGTAGTCCCATAAGGAAAGATGAGTTTTCAAAGATGTGCTTTTCACGGAGGCTAAGATGACGACCCACTTCCAGTTCAGCAGGACCCCCTTGGTATGTTTGGCCACCCAGCGCAGTGTAATGTGAGAAGGCAGGCAGATTATACATCGTGGATTTAATTTTGGATTTAGGGAGGCACATGGTCTGCCCAATTCGGTTTCCATTTTTTTCTATTCTCCTTGAAAACAACTTTTTCTGTGGAACTTCAATGTGCCGTTCCTCTCAGTAACTCCGGCCTGTAGCTAATTTGGACCAGGACAAGGAGAAAAACTCTTTCTTGCTGTGAATTGCTAAAGGATTCCTAGAAGCTAATTCTTCGCCTCCATTTGAAAAGTGGAAGGAAGGTAAAGAATTCCTACTGATCTCCTGTTTGCTGCCTTGGAGCAGTGATGTCAAACTCTGTAATCAGCGGTAGCAGCTTTTTATCACATATTTCAAAATATCTCCTTTACCTGATTACCATTAACTTGAAATCACTGATTTTTTTTTGGGTGCAGTCTCTGCCCCAAGTTTCTACAGAATGTTTTATAACAAATCTTTTGGGTTTTTTTTTCTTCCCAACTTATTAATCATTTGCCAGAATAAGCAGTAACATGACCAGCAGACAGTCTTTTTGGGTAACCCTGTGACTACCTTTCTCTGTTGGTGGAATTTAGGAACCACGTGTAGCAATGCAACAACTGAGCCTGCCAATCTCTAATGAGAGCTTGGGCCATTTCAGGCTACTCTTTCGCCCTAAATTCCTCTCCTCTCATGGAAACTTTCCTTTCATCTATCCTATCCTTTTGCAAGACACATTCCAAGATGTTGACCAACTGATCTATTAATGAGCTTCTGGGAGTAAGTGAAAGGGAATTTAGGTGCCTATAAATGAAGTCTTATAAGTCCAACCCCTTTGTTTACTCAGAGGGCTGTAACTACAGCTGGCATGGGGGAGGGGAACCAGTCCTGGCAGGTCAGGATAAAGAGGTGTTTGGAATATTACCGCTTCCCTTAAGAGGTGGGCTTGGTTTAGTGATGGTGATTGGCACCCAAAACTGTACTTGGAAGCCAACCAGCAGTCTAAAGTTTGGAGGTAATTTTCTCTCCGAAGCTGGACCCCATCCCCCTTTTCCCTCCAGCTTAACCACTTTATTCCGGGCCAGGGCCAGTTTTGTTGATGTTTTTCAGAGTGCCACCTACAGGTATCAGCAAAACCCCTAGCACAAAAGAAGAGATCAGTGCCAGTGTCTGGGGAGTAGGGAGGAAGTGGGCTCGAAGGGGTGGAAATTGGAGCAGTTTTGGGGACAAAGCACACAGCCGGAGGCCTGAGAGGAAGACTTCCAGTGGGCAGGACAGTTTGGAGGTCCCACTACCGTAGGGAGAGGAACTGGAATCTGGTGGAAAGGGAAGGGAAAGGCAGAGTGGCAGAGCAGGTGCTCCTGCCGTGTCACCAACAGGGAAGGCTGGCAAATCATATCGCCCTTCCAGGACTCCGTTTCCTACTTGGCAAAGTGAGGGAATTAATTTCTTTGGAGCAATGCTTTCTCTTTGAGGTTCCTTCATCTAGCTTTGCCTTTGAGCAAGATGAGTATCAGTGGAGCTTCTAATCCAACAGAAAGCTCTTAAAGAGAAACGTCGACAGTTCCTGGAAAGGGAATACTGACGGGATTTGTGAATGGCGAGGAGAAAGAAAAGACTGAGAACTGAAATTGTGAGGAGCAATACAGAGGGGTGGGTGAGGGTGGCTCTGCTGTGCACTAGCTGTGCCTCCCATGGCTGTGATAGCATCGCTCTGAAGCTTTCTCAGCTATAAAACATAAAACCAGGATAATACCAGGACCTGTTGAATTGGTGCCTGTGCAAATTGTGAGGTTACCTGATGATGAATGCGAAGATCTCAGCTCAGAGCCTGGCATGTGGGCAAGAAATGTTGGTTGCTGCTGTTAGGCACATGAGGATGGAATATGGAGTACAGGTAAAGGAAGGAGAAGAGCACATTGAAGACTTTCGAGGGTGCTGTGGCTTAGGGAAACTCCCACTGGAGGTACGTGATCCACACAGACAATGAAGCAGTCTGGGTAAATCAGAAAAGACCCTGATGAAGGAAACCTATCAGAAATAGATAGATATCCCAGGCCAGTGCTATGCCAGGTTACATTGCAGCCTGCAGCAAAAGGAAAACTCAGTATTATTGACCTCAGGTTTATTTAAAATTATCATATTTTGCTCATCATGGATTTTTTTTTTGCATTAGTGTCTATTTTTAAAAGACACATTAAAATACTATTTATGTTAGTTACTGAGTTTTTGGCCATCTCCTTAAATATTGTGCTCATGGCAAGTGCTTCACTAACCTCATCCTAGTCACACCCTTGTCTAAAACAAGGTTGAAGACTTGATCAGTCATCAAAGTCGATTCTACAACAAAACTGTAGTAACTTGGTATAGAAGGCCCAGAGCCATCTAAATGATGACAGCAGCAAGGACAGAAGGAAATGTCTTTTTTTCTACTGACAATGGAAGGAAGTCTGAAAATACGAAATACCCCGTCCTAGCACCCACTCCATAAAGAAAGAATCTGGGCCTCTTTAGACCCAGATTCTGGGAAAATTACTACAGCATCATTAACATAGCTTTGCTCCAGAATGCCAGGCATGAGAAAACTCTAAGGAAGCTTTCTAACTTAGGGAAGGAACATGAAATGCTTTACAGGATTTGAGTAGGAGGGGGTAGGTCAAAATTCAGCTAGCTCCAAAGCTAGGTGGTCCAGGAAAGGTTCTCTGAAGAAGGAAGAGCTGTTCTTACACGGTAGCAGCTATTGGGCAATTTGGATTTTATCATGATGAATGAAGAGAAACAGAGGCTACAGTCTTGTGCAAAAGTGGGTGTGGAGAAATAGTTGCAAAGGATAGGACAGGCAAAGGCCACTGTGGATGATGCACAACCCTTCAGGGCCCCTCTCAGATCTGTCCTGGGCATTCACAGGCAGGAGTATTCTAGCAGATGTCCAGCAGGAAAATCAACATTTTCAAGGAACCTCTGATTATTACCTTACAGCTGGTGGATGACAGTATCTTGGAAAGTTCTTGTTTCCCTTAGGCTCTTATCTGATTTCAAGAGAGACAAAAGCACCATTTACAGCTAAAATGACAGGCAGCATAAGCAGCAAACCCACTCAACAATGCTCACTTCCGCTCTATGCTAGACCTGGGGGCTGCTCACAAGGGCCCTGCCCAAAAAGCTGATGCAGCAAACTCCAGGACACCTAAGTGACCAGAACACGACGGGAACAGTGCTTTGCTATCTATATTACTTCACAGAGCATGGAAAGAGTTTTACTGTGAAGAGATTTTACATGTATTACCTGGTTTTGATTTGCACTATGGCACTGTGATTAGAGCAACAACTTTTAGTCATTTCTTTTATGGACGAAAAGACTAAACCCTTGAGTGGTTAAGTGGCTTGCCCAGTGTCACTCAGCTGGTTAAGAAAAAGGCTGAGGACTGAGTTTTTAAATTCCCATATTGCAGTTATTTCTAGGAGGCCACATGGTGGAAAAGTTTGCAGCTATGTACCCCTCTGACCCGGTAAGACCTCTCCTTTCAAAAGTCATCACGGTGCTTTTGTTCCCTGACCTCCCTGAAGCAGGTTGGGAAAAGGGCGATAACCTGAGCCCATCAGCCAGTCTTCATGGGCCACAGTCCCCCAAGCTTCCTTTCGACCCTTCCTTCTTGCCTTCATCCCAGGGAAATATCAGTATCTAAGTGACCCCACCACCAGCCACCAAGGACATTTCTGATTGGACTCTGTGGTCTAATCCTGGTTCTTTCTCTATTGGAAGGGAAATACAGCAGAGGAAAATCCCCAGTGTGTCCCAGACAGTATTCAAATGTATTCATTAAGTGATAAAATATTGGTTCAAAGCCAGGGACTCATCATCATTATCACTGTCATTATCAATAAGTGCTGGAATTAGAAGGAACATAGAAGACTCTCTGTCTTCAGGGAATTTCTTGTAAACAGGGGCATCGTAGCGAGATTTTTAAACAGAAAATCTCCACACTCTGTGATTGCTGAGGGGCAAAACCGAGTCAAGGTGCAATGGGAACCGAGAGGAAAAGGGGCCATGATATCCCTGGGGGTCTAATGAACAAATTCCCTGAATGCAGACCCCTTGTGAGGTTGAGGCCACGTGTCTGTACATGTGTGGAACATTCTGAAGGAGGTTCATTATATATAAATGGATCTTACTTAATCTTTTAGAATTATGCTTGGGGCTACAGGGTCACCCACATTTCTATGGCCAGGATTAACCCAAGAATTAAGTAGTTGAATAAGACATTCAGTTACAATTTTGACTTTATCATGTCCTTGGGGCATGGTGCTCTGATCTGCTTTATAATCAGAGTAAAATGCAAACACAATTTGTTGAATGCCTACGCTATGTCAGCTAGTCTGGGCACTCAGGTAATTTCTGTGAACAAAACAGAAAAACGAGGCTTACATTCTAGTGGTATAAGTTGGAGATCATCTCAAATGACATATGCTTCCCTTGAGCAGTGGTTCCCAAGCTGCCCATCAGAATCACTGGGGACCTTTCAAAAAATTCCCAAACCTGGCCAACCCAGGCCAAATTCAGAATCTCATGAGTGGCTTATAATTTTTTAAGTTCCCCAGGTGATTCTCACGTGCAAGGTGGGTTGAAAACCACTGCCCTCAAAATTCTGGTGGACTTCCCTAAGGAGGCATGTCTTCCCCGCCCCACTTCCAACCACCCTTCGAAAATCATTTATATAATTCACAGATGAAGAAACCCAGACCTAGAGGCTCAGAGTGACATGTCCAAAGAAAGGGGGCACATCGAGAAGGTCACCAGGCCAGAATTTGAACCTAGGTCTTCTGATTTTAAGCCTAGTGTGTTTTTTATCATGTTGAAAGAGTTAAGAAAACTAAATATTGTTATTGCCTATAGCAAAAATCTGAGGGGCTCCCCAGGGGAGAGAGGAGATTGTCTGCAAGCCTCCTTGTCTCTTCCTGTCACTCATTAAAAACTTTAGCACCTGGACCAGTCTTCATTCTTCTAAGAAATATGAATATCCAGGGGCACATTCAGCAAAGAGCCCACTGAATGGGCTCTTTCCTGGGACCCCCTCACTGCCAATATATGTTTTCTGCACTCCATCTCCGCCATCCACTCCCGCGGCCACCCGCTGGACATCAGCGCTACTGCTACTTCAAATAAGAACTTCTCCATTGAGAAAGCCTCCCTTCAGTGCATAGGCTTGAGGTCCCTCACTGAAACTGTTCTCCAATCTCAGCAACCTTGGTCAGACCACCAATATACTCACTTGCTTTTTTCTTTTTCAGTACCTCCCTCTTTCATTTCCCTTCATGCCTGGTTTGCATCCCTTGGGCCATCATTTTCATCATTATGGGGCAAGTACCATATTTGTAACTCCCATGCCCACTTCTCTAAACACTCTTTCCCTCGAACACCAGCTGACACTCTTGCTGTTATTAACGTCTGAAGCCCTCTTCCCACACCATTTTGTCCAATTCCTAATCATCCTTTAAGTTTCAGTTTAATTACTTCAAGAGGTCCTCCCTGACCCTTCAGTCTAAAGGAGGGACCCTCGTGTTACACCATTCCTTCTCAATTCTTATCACAAGTTGTATTTGTACATGTATTTCGGTGCTTTGTTTAACATCTCTTTCCCTGCCAGGCATGGGCATGGGGCTGTCTGTTTTGATTACTGCTATATCCCCAGTGATTGACACACTTCTGGCACATAACAGTTACTTTATAAGTACATGAATGAATGAATGAATGAATGAATTTATTCATTCAAAGTCACCCAGAGTTATTTAGTGGCAGAGCCACAACTTACCCATTTGACTACGGTTTGACCTTTGAGATGATTTTTGCGATTAAATTTTGCAATTGAGCCCCCTCAGATGCTCATTTGCATGGGCCCTATTGACTGGACTCTGCCAGAGGTAGAGTTTGCCCAGTAGTGAATCCTAGAACCCCATGTGTTCTACATGATAGCATCAACCAATTGTCCATGGGGATGAGTTATGAACCCAAGAGGCCAGAGTGCATTGCAGCGGGGTTGAGGGTTACACATTTTAAGAAGCTACGCCTCTGGCTCTGCTGTCAGCCCTAGAGATGGCACCTTTAATTCTTTCCTAGACTAGGCCAAGGGTGCCTTGCTTAATGTGTCATTTCTCTAATCCAGTAGTAAGTGGGTCTTTTACATGCAATTTTAAACCTTTCTTCACATAAAATGTTTCTTTACATAGAAGGACCTTATAATTCCTGAACGTCCTCAACTGCTCTTGAAAAGGTCACCTTCAGACTGGCCCCCAGCTTTCATATGAGTCATTATGCTAACATTTTTCCCTATAGGTTACTTGAGATCCCTCAGAAATCTCAAACATGTGTTACTACTTTGAATATTTATTTAGTTTCTGAAGGAGAAGGCTGAGCTAGAGACCTGGAGAATGAAATAAGGTATTAGTATCTACTGCCTTAATTGGTTAATTGATTGAGCACAAATGGGAGGCTGACTGTGCTCAGAGTTTTATAGAGAGTAACAAGATGAATGAGTTGGAAAGTTTGGGCAATTGGCCATCTGAAGAGAACTAGGGAAGAGAGGTCCCGTTTGTTGTCTGTGTGGTGTCCCACCAAGGACAGCACATGACAAGTACTTCTGTCACTCACAGGTGTCCAAATGGAACACACAGTTGGGTAGCCTTCTGTAACTACCACTTTCAAGTAGCCTGTGTAACAATGGCTTCCAATCTCACACTGATTTTGATGCTTGAGCCCTTACCCTCTAGAGATCTAATGAAGAGTAACTGGAGAAGTTGGATGTCTGTAGCATCAAAAGGCTCTCCAGGTGAATCTGAAGCTCTGCCGGCATTGGGCGTTTGCCACCTTCATAGCCATCTCTGAGCAGGAGGCCTCTGGTGATTTAGGTTACTGATGGTATATATATATTTTTTGTGTCAGAATCATCTAGTCCCCGCACTTTAGAGTCCAGTGTTTCACAAACACACAAAGAATATAAATCTATTGACAAACACACGGTTGCCTTTGTTGCTTGGAATTTGCTGCCCAGTGCTGGCCTAGTATATAACCCATAAACTTAGACATCCACTCAACAAGCAATGCTCTTCAAGCCCCAGGGAAGCTCTGTAGTGTCAGGGGCGGGCCTGCATGACAGCACAGAAATCCAGGTCTTTTCTGAGGATAAGTCCCACTAGGCCCCACATCACACATGTTCCTTTTTACCCTTAGCCTATCCTCTTTTTCTGCCTCACAAACCAGGTAGGCTATCTTTTAGCTCTGCTAAGATGTTTTGATAAAAAAAGGAATGATCCACTGGAAGTTCATTTTCAGAAGATCTGTTGTCTTTTGATAAAGAACCCAGGGAGAAACCAACTGGTGAAAGCTGTAGCTTTGTTGGGGCTGTTAGTCTTTATTGAACCATGAATTCCCCTGGACGGAGGCCTAAGCAGAAATCCCTCATTCTTTACATAAATAAACAAATAAATAAAATATTTTGGCTGGTACCTAATAAAAACACACACAGGCAAATCAAGTTTAGCACATATTCTGGAAACTCCCAGCTTTCAAACTTCAATAAGATAGTCAGTCGTAGGGTATCCAGCCCAATTAAGGCATATACACAAAATCCCCTTTTAGCTTAAAAAATAACGAATAACAGGGTCTTTTTCTTTATTCTAGACCCTTTGATTGTGGTTTAGTGGCTAAGACTGAGATTAGTGAAGAGAAATATTACTAATCTGAAAACTTTTTTCTTGGGAGGAAAATGCCATGAAGTATCAAAATGTCCTAAGCAATTATTCAAACAACACAAAACAAAACAACCAGGCTAAAGATGATCTTCTAGCAAAGGATTTTGCCATGCTTGACTTCTGTGCTTATTTTGAAAGGAATGAGGGAAAATAGATGGGCATCATACCCCCACTCTGGCCATATGGTTTTAGTTTTATTTGGATCAGTTTGAACAGAAACTTTGAAAAGCAGAGACGACAGACACAAAGAAAGAGAAAGAAAAAAGAAGAAAGAAAGAGAAAAGAAAAGAAAACAAAGAAAAGAAAAGGGAAGAAAAGCAGCGATTGTTCAGATTTCCGGCTTTCAAATAATGCCAAACCAGGATATATGCCCAGGCTATTTTGGTCTCAAGGCCCAAGGACAAAATCACATAATGAAGAATCCTCAGCAGACATAACTTACTTTTAGTGGCATGCATTTCCCATTTTGAGTTTAGAAACTCTGGTCTAATGTGACAGAGGTACAGATTTTAAGATCTTTGGGGCCCTTTTGCTTTTCTTCAAAAGCACATCATGCTGTGATTCTCATGGGGGGTGGTTTTGCTCCTCCTAGGTGCATTCGACAATGTCTGGAGACGTTTTTGGTTGTCACAGATTGGAGATGGGAGTGGGTGGGGATGTGGAGTGGGCATTTTCTAGTCTGGAGAAATCAGAGATACAGCTAAACATCCTACAGTGCTCAGAACAACCAAAAAATATCTGGCCCAAAATGTCAATAATGCCAAGAATGAGAAACCCTGACGTAATGGGCCCCCTTAGCCGACTACAGAAGTTACTGTGTGATGGACACACTCCCCGGGAAGACAGAGATTAAATAATTACAGCTATTATTCACTGATGGTTACTTGTGTACCAGATGCTTCATGCACATTAACATTTTAAATTAATAGACTTCAATTTTCAGTGCAGTTTTAGGTTTACAGAAAAATTGCATAGCAAGTTCTCATATGACACCACATCCACCCCTCAGTTTTTCTATCACTGACATCTTGCATTACTGTGGTATATATACTACAATTGATGAACCAATACTGATATATTATTATTAACTGAAGTCCATAGTTTACATTAGGGTTCACTGTTTGTGTTGTAGATTCTATGGGTTGTGACAAATGTATAATGTCACGTGTCCACCATTATAGTATCAAAAAAAGTAGTTTCTTATCCTTAAAATCCTTTGAGCTTCTCACATTCTTGCCTCCCTTCCTCCCCTCAAATCCTTGGCAACTACTAATCTTTTTACTGTCTCCATAGTTCTGCCTTCTCTAGAATGTCATTTAATTGGAATCACATAGCATGTAGTCTTTTCAAATTGGCTTCTTTCACTTAGAAATATGCACTTGAGCTTCTTCCAAGTCTTTGTGAGTTGGTAGTTCATTTAGTCTTAGCATTAATAATATTCCATTATATGGATATACCACATTTTGTTTATCCATTCACTATTAAAGGGCATCTTGGTTGCCTCAAAATTTTGGCAGTTATGATGAATACAACTTCTATAAACATTTGTGTGCAGGTTTTGTGTGGAAATAAAATTTCAGCTTATTTGGGTAAGTATCAAGAAGTGCAATTGCTAGACTGTATGATAAGACTATGTTTAGTTTTCTGAGAAACTGCACACTCTCTTCCAAAGGAGCTTTGCCATTCTGCATTCTCATTAACAATGAATGAGGGTTCTGTTGCTCCACATCATTGCCAGCATTTGATATTGTCAGTGTTCTGGATTTTGGCCATTCTAATAGGTGTGTAGTGGTATCTCAGTGTGGTTTTAATTTGCAATTCCTTGATGACATAAGATATTGAGCATCTTTTTATATGTTTCTTTTTTGTCATCTGTATATCTTCTTTGGTGAGGTGTCCAGACATTTTGCCCATTTAGAAATTTGGATTGTTTATTTTCTTATTGTAGTTTTAAGAATTCTTTGTATATTTTGGACACTGATCCTTTATCAGATATGTGTTTTACAAAGATTTTCTCTCAATCTGTGGATTTTGTTTTCCTTTTCTTCATAGTATCTTTCACAGAGCAGGAGTTTTTAATTTTTATAACATCTAACTTATCAATGTTTTCTTTTAAAGGTCATGCTGTTGGTGTTGTGTCTGAAAAGCAATTGCCCACTTGAAGGTCACTTAGATTTCCTCTTATGTTTTCTTCTAGGAGTTTTATAGTTTTGTGCTTCGCATTTAGGTTGATGATCCATTTTGAGTTAATTTTTCTGAAAAATGTAAGATCTGTGTCTACACTGATTTATTGAATGTTCCTTGTGTACCAGAACATTTCATGTCTATATATATTTATTTATTTATTTATTTATTTATTTTAGATGGAGTCTTGCTCTGTTGCCAAGACTGGAGTGCAGTGGTATAACCTCGGCTCACTGCAACCTCCACCTCCCAGGTTCAAGGGATTCTCCTGCCTCAGCCTCCTAAGTAGCTGGGATTACAGGTGTATGCCACCATGCCTGGCTAATTTTTGTGTTTTTAGTAGAGACAGGGTTTCGTTATGTTGGCCAGCCTGGTCTTGAACTCCTGACCTCAAGTAATCCATCTGGCTTGGCCTCCCAAAGTGCTGGGATTATAGCGTAAGCCATTGCGCCCAGCCAATGTACATTATTTTTAATCCTCATACTTCTTTTCAAGATTGGTACTTTCATCATTTTAAACTTGAGGAAGTAGAGGCTTAGAGGATTAAATATCACACCTAATTTAATTATGTACTAAGTGACAGAGGTGAGATTGCAGTTAGGTGTGTCTTGAATCTGACTCCCAAAACCATAATCTTTCTACAACACTATGCTCTCTTTCAAACTGAAACAAAGATCCTTTTTGGAATGGGTTTGTAAAGTCTAATCTTTCACTCTAAAAATCCAAATCCATTTCCAGGCAAAATTAATTTTGAAATTAAATAGCTATTTTAAGCTATACTAGAATACTGAGACTCATACTGTATAACAGAAATTCAGGGCTTGACTTATCCAATAAGCTACAATGTATGCAATTAAGTAATTCAAGAGACCACAAAACACTAGCGTGGACCCTCAAAATGTTGTGAATGAGACGTTTCAATAACAAAGATGCATTAAAGTACGTTACCTAACAAGTACCTGGAGGTAGGGAATCCAGTCCAACAACATCATCAGAGACACTTGCTTTCTCTCACGTTGAGTTCTATAATTCTTAGTGGGCTACGCTTCTGTCCTCGTGCTTGTTGGTTCATGACGGAAAAAATGGTTGGTCCATTCATCACAGCTATACTCTACACAGAAAGAAGGGGAAGAGAATGGCACCTGCCTCCTTCTATTTATTTTATCTGGAAAGAGAGACCCACTGATATGGTTTGGCTGTGTCTCCACCCAAATCTCATCTTGAATTGTAGTTCCCATAATCCCCACATGTCATGGGAGGGACCCAGTGGGAGGTGATTGAATCATGGGGGCAATTACCCTCATGCTGTTCTTGTGATAGTGAGTGAGTTCTCACAAGATTTGATGATTTTATAAGGGATTTTTCCCCCTTTTGCTCAGCACTTCTTCCTGCCACCATGTGAAGAAGGACATGTTTGCCTTCTACCATGATTATAAGTTTTCTGAGGCCCCTCCAGCCATGTTGAACTGTGAGTCAATTAAACCTCTTTCCTTTATAAATTACCCAGTCTTGGATATGTGTTTATTAGCAGTGTGAAAATGGACTAATACACCCTCTCACAAACTTTCCTTTACATCTCACTGTGTTACACGGCTGCTTTTAGGTATTCTAGACTCTATAATAGAGGCTGGCAAGAAACTAGAGGGCTGAAAAAAGGTGTTGAATGTATCCACTTAAAAATATCTGTGGCTGGGCATGATGGCTCATGCCTGTAATCCAGTCACTTTGGGAGGCCGAGGTGTGTGGATCACTTTAGGCCAGGAGTTCGAGACCAGCCTGGTAAACATGGTGAAACCCTGTGTCTACTAAAAAACACCAAAATTTCCTGGACATGATGGCACATACCTGCAATCCCAGCTACAGAGGAGGCTGAGGCATGAGAATCCCTTGAACCTTGGAGGCTGAGGTTGTAGTGAGCCGAGATCATGACACTGCACTCCAGCCTGTGTGACACAGTGAAACTCTGTCTCAAAAAAAAAAAAAAAAAAAAAAAAAAAAAATTGCCTTGGGAACCTCTTATCATAAAAGAGTCCTTCTCTTTCATCCTATCTCTTGCCCAACCTGTTCCTGTGTATAAAACCCCCAGCACAATGACTGCTTAAACTTCCCGTCCAATTCTGGCTTCTCTAATCATTAAGTACAGTTTTCTCGGACTATATATATTTACTTAGAGAACCACTGGAACTGCCCACAGAACCTCAGTAAAGAAGCTAGATTGGTGAAATGGGAACTGCTACTTTAGAGAAAGAGGACCTCCACTGGCTGTCGCATCGTCACATAGAAGTCATTCAGTTCAATGAATTCATAAGCACCATGTTAGTGCCAGGGAACACATCAAGAACAAAGAAGAGAAATATATACTAAGGGAAAAGGGATCCAGTTGTTACACTAAATCTCAAAAAAGCTTTCCTTTTCTCTGTGGTCATCTCCAATACCCAGTAGAGTACACACTCAGATGCATTTTGGAAGTCCTACCCAGAGTAAGCAGAGAAGAGAAAGAAAAGAAAAGACATCCAAATAAAAAAAGAGGAAGTTAAATTATCTCTCTTCACTGACAATAAGTTTCCATACCTTGAAAACCCTGAAGATTCTGCCAAAGGACTTTTAGACATGATAAATGACTTCAGCAAAGTCTCAGGATACAAAATCAACATACAAAAATCAGTAGCATTTCTCTATGCCAATAATGTTCAAACTGAGAATGGAATCAAGAATGCAGTCCCATTTACAATAGACACACACACACACACACACACACACACACACACACACACAGAGCTAAGAATACATCTAACCAAGGAGGTGAAACATCTCTACAAAGAGAACGCTGAAAGATTCCATTACTGCTGAAAGAAATAATAGATGACACAAACAAATAAAAAAGCATTCCATGCTCATGGTTTGTAAGAGTCAGTATTGTTAGGATAAAGTAATCTACATATTCAATGTTATTTCCATCAAATTACCAACATCATTTTTCACAGAATCAGAAAAACTTATTCCTAAATTCATATGTAACCAAAAAAGAGCCCAAATAGCCAGGATAATCCTAAGCAAAAAGAGTGAAGCTGGAGGCATCACATTACCCAACTTTAAACTATGCTACAAGGCCACAGTAACCAAAAAATTATGGTACTGGTACAAAAATAGACCTATAGACCAATGGAATAGAACAGAGACTCTTGAAATAAAGCTGCACAGCTAAAGAATACCCTATCCAATAAATGGTGGTTGGACAATTGGCTAACCATATACAGAAGAATGAAACTGGACCCCTACCTCACACTATATACAAAAATTAACTCAAGATGGATTAAAGACTTAAATGCAAGACCTCACATTATAAAAATCCTAGAAGCAAACTTAGATAATACTCTTCCAGACACTGGCCTAGGCAAAGGATTTGTGATGAAGACCCTAATACAACACAATAAAAAAATAGACAAATGGGACTTAATTAAACTAAAGAATTTCTGCACAGCAAAAGAAACTATGAACAGAGTAAACAGACAATCTACAGAATGAGATAAAATATATGCACACTATGCATCTGATAAAGGGCTAATATCCAGAATCTAAGGATCATAAATAAATCAACAAGAAAAAAACAAATAACCCCATTAAAAAGTGGGCAAAGGACATGAATAGACACTTCTTGAATGAAGAAATACAAGTAACCAAGAAACATGAAAAAATGCTCAACATCACTAATAATCAGAAAGATGCAAATCAAAATCACATGAGATGCCATCTCATACCAGTCAGAATGGCTATTACTAAGAAGTCAAAAAATAACAGATGTTGGTGAGGTTGCAGAGAAAAGGGAATGCTTATACAATGTTGTTGGGAAGGCAAATTAGTTCAGCCCCCATGGAAGGCAGTTTGGAGATTTCTCAGAGAACCAAAAATAGAATTACCATTTGACCCAACAATCCCATTACTGGCTATATACCCAAAGGAAAATAAACTGTTCTACCAAAGAGACAACTGCACTTGTATGTTTATCACAGCACTATTCACAACATCAAAGACATGGAATTAACACATGTGTTTATAAACAGTGGATTGGATGAAGAAAATGTGGTACATATACATCATGGAATACTACACAGCCACAAAAAAAGAATGAAATGTCCTTTGCAGCAACATGGATGCAGCTAGAGACCATTATCCCAGGCAAATTAATGCAGAAACAGAAAATCAAATACCACATGTTCTCACCTAAAAGTGAGAGTTAAACATTGGGTACACATGGGTGCAAAGATGGGAACAACAGACACTGGGGACTCTAAAAGCAGGGAGAGTGGGAGGGGGCAAGGGTTTAAAAATTACCCATTGGGTACTATTTTGGCTACTTGGGTGACAGGATCATTAAAAGCCCAAATCTCAGCATCACACAATATATCCAATAACAAACCTCCACATGTACCTGCTGAATCTAAAATTTAAAAACAAGAAACTAATGTATTTCATCATCCAACCTGATATATACACATATCTTTTTATATTCTCACAGGCAGTTAGTACTTACAGCATGTGGACCATTATATGAGTTCAGCACTAAGACTACAAGTGACCTGATACTCAGCCAAGAATGTCTTTCTAGGTCAAGATGGGTCTATGCCAGAGACATTTAAAATCCAGCGCAAGACCACTGCTTGGATATATCAGTGTAAGTGTGAGCACGTTAGTGGGGGAACAATATTGTGAAGCAGAATGATTTTTTATAAGTACAGAACACAATACATTCCTTTTCTCAAGAAGCCTACCTTTTAATTGGGGAGGTCACTCACTCACACTGACAAGTTGAAGGGGGGCATTGGGAATATAAATGCTAAAGAGATACACAGAGGGGCGATCATAAACTTGGATGGGATTAATCAAGTCTTTTAGCAAGAGGTAATATTTTCAATTATACTGATAAATGCAAGACTGCTTTTGTAGTTCAATTTGATTTCAAAGAGCTTAATTAAGAGAGTTAAACATGATGGAGGATATGGTAGACAGACAAAAAAGGAAGCAATCGTGCCTGTTGGATAAATTCATCAGTACACCCTCAGGGCCTGCCCAGGAAGAATCTCTAAACAGGAAATGAATTAAAATGAAAAGCATGGCCACCAGAGAAGAAGAGCTCAAGGGGCAGGATGAAGACAATTTGGCCCCGGGATCCTGTTGTTTCCCTAACACGTTCCCTGACTGTCCTCCTGCCAATGGACCTGCTTTGTAGCATGAAGGTGTTTCCCCAGCACTAACAAATGGTGAAGATGCCAAAAAGGAATGAAGCTTTAGCCGTCAATCTTCACTATCATTCATTTCCTAAATCTGCTTGTTTTTCTGCTTGGCTTGAAGGGAGGAGGTTTTTTTTTTTTTTTTCCTGCAGAACAGCCTGGTGAGAGACTGTGGCTGTCTGAAGCGTAGAGGGGGACTCGCACGGCAGATGGCACCTGGTCTGAGTGTTTCAGCTGCAGCCAGCTGAAAGTCATATGGCCAGACAGGGCATTTCACATCCTTTAACTTCATTTTGGTTCAATCAGCATTGTCCAGTGCCTACACAGAGGTTGCCCTCTAATGTGGAGGCTGTGCTGGGCATTGGGGATTAAGAGGTGAGTGCAGCATGCTTGCCCTGTGGGGTTCACAGTGGAGTCTCTAATATAAGTGTCTGAACAATGGAAGTAGGAAACCAGGAGAACACAGTGAGGGGCTCACAGCCCCCCATGAGGGTCATGGGAGACTTGTGAGTGGGCAATAAGCATTGAGTGCCTGTAAACAGCACTTTTTAAGAATGAAAACAACTAAGCCTTTGTTTACTTATAGGAAAATAAAATGGGAATAGAAAATATCCTGTTACTAAAAAGACGATTGGCCGGGTGTGGTAGCTCACATGTGTAATCCTAGCACTTTCCAAGGCTGAGATGGGAGGATTGCTTAAGGCCGGCAGTTCAAGAGCAGCCTGGCAACACAGATCCTGTCTACAAAATAAGTAGGTAAAAATTAGCTGGGTGTGGTGATGCATGCCTATAGTACCAGCTACTCAAGAGTGTGAGACAGGAGGATCCCCTGAGCCCAGAAGTTTGAGGCTGTAGTGAGCGATGATAGCTCTACTGCACTCCAGCCTAGGTGACAGAGCAAGACTTTGTCTCCAACAAAACAAAAGAATAACATGACTGGGTTGGGGAGGAGACTTTGAAAAAGTTATGAATTTGAAGCTACATAGTCCAACTGGTGAAAGCAATGAATAATCCCCAAACAATTAATTTATAGGTGCCACAACAGCAGATATGGCTACATTATACTTGAAACTAGAAGTTTTAAAGTAATAGATGATAAGGCAGAGACAAGGAACCTAGAAACCCTATTAGCTAAGTAATACCTCTGGAAAAACATAGTATGGTATTGTAAGAAAGAATAATATAAATATGTATCGATGTGTTGGCTTTATTTTAGATGATAGAAATTCCCTGGGTTTGTGTTTCTATAAATGGATTATACTTTGGAAATTGTGCTTGAAGTCATAAAGTGGAGAGGAGCACAGACGAGCACAGAAAGGGACCTCAGCCAAAACTGGGATGAGGGTTTGCAAGTCACTGTGGTTTGACTTCCCCCAAGCCATCCTCAGGCCCTTCCTCCTCTCCCTCCTCCCAGGAGGCAAGTAGAACAGTCATGCAGTCTCTTTCCCACCCTCCCTTGGAGCTGAGGATGGCCATTTCACCCATTTCTGCTAAATGAGGCATTAAGTAGATTTGCAGGAGGACTTTTGGGAAAGTTATTTTGCTTTCTGATTAAAAGGACAGAACCTTTCCCTTGCCTTTGATTCCAGCTTGACATGCTGAATTGAGGACAAAATCTTACAACCATGAAGCAAAATCACAAGGACAAAAAACAATACTTAGAGGTTATGCAGCCCTCTAAAGGACCCGGGAAGGGACTACCTCAAGACTTCTTGTGAACATTACCACTGAAAACATGAAATTTTTGGTATATGCCAATAAAAACATTCTTAATTTCTATAGAAGGATTAAGAAAGATGCCAACTGGTAGAAGCAAGATTTTCTGATCTCAACCCCGCCCCTAATCATACGCCTTCCCCTTCACCATTTCAGTTAAGGTAGATGGATGTTCTACGACAGATACATAAAATATACGTGAATGTCGTCTGAAAGGAGATAAATAACTGATGTTTATTTTCTATTTAGGTATGCACAGCTTTTATTGACGAAGAAAAGAACCGAGGAAGGAACCGAATAGTAGATAAATAGATCACTGAGGAGAGTTATAGCATGTCTGCCTATGATGTCTTCAGTAGTTGCCATCTTGTTGAGAGTTGGGATTGAATTACCCCATCTTTCAAGACCCACTTGCGCCGTCGGAGTAGGAGCATCTGAGCAAATGGGAAGGCTGTATTCTTGATTTCCTACACTTTGCTTCATTTTTCTGTTGGAGGTGAGCCCCGGATATTGATGTTCTGTGTACCTCTTCTTCCTCTTCTGTCTGCCTTCCTCTGCTTTGACCTCTTTCTATCTCATCAATTTCTCACTCAACAAGTGTCCAACTGGCATCCCTACCTGCCCCTCACAGGGCACCTCTCTGCAATGGCACTGCTCTTCCTCCTTGTGTGCTTGCCTGTTCCCTCGCCTGGCTTCTCTCGCACTTTCTCTCCGTTCCCTCCTTTTTGTCCTTCTCATTTTGTTGTGTTGTCCCGCCCTCTCCTCTCCCCCTCTACTCCTTCCCTCTTTCTTTAAAGGAAAAGGACAGGTAATAAACCATGAAATTACACCTTCTATTGAAAATACTCATGATTGGTTAAGCAGATTACTGAGCAGAATTGGAAGTACCAAAGATGGTGATGAAATGATGAAATTCTCACACCCTCTACTTTTCATAAACTGACACGATTTAACCTTCTTCTACTTTAAAACCACAAAAGGAGAGAGACTTTCACTCCTGCTTCATGAGTCTCCTCTCTTCCACTCAGTTCCTGTCTTTATCCAGCCTCCTTCTTTGGAGGGTCATTTTGATCATCTGGAGTGGTAGACCGTGGAATCCACATTAAGACACCCATCAACGATCAGAGGTGATGACTTAGGCAAATTAAATCTGAATCTCAGGGGCAAGGCTCAGACATGGATTTTTTTTTTTTATTCTCTAAGTAAATAAATTTGTAGCCAGATGTGAGAACCAATATTCTACCACATGCATTCTCAATATAACGCTGCCCATTACAATTGTGTAAGTTCAAGTTGGGCCAAGGATATAAGGAAACCCCACGTTGGTTTGAGAATGAAGCAGAAAAAAAACCTCCTCATGAGGGTATCAGGACTTCCCAAAAGGGTAAGAGGGGGCTGAGATGACAATGTGTAGGCGCTGCCCACGTTCAGGGGTATGCCCGAAGCTAAAATTATTTCCAAAAACCCCTACGTGACCACGGACAGCTCTGAACCTGTCATGCTTATATTTAGAAACAAAGCAGTACATACATGAAGGGATTCGATCAGACATAGTACAATTAAAAGAAATAGCTTATCTCTACCCTATAAAGAGAGGAAAATAAAGTATTATACACTAGTCATCTTGTTGAGAAGTACCCAGAAAATAAATAAACTTAAAAAAAAAAAACAAAACCTCAGTGGGAGCTAGCACAGCCATTTCTAGGGTGGGTAATTTTGCAAAGTTTTCCTAGGTAGTTTTAGTGAAACTTTTAGGAAGTTTTTGGTTCCATTTAATGATTCAAGTTTAGAGTCCTGGGGGGGGGTGTGTGTGTGTGTTTGTGTGAGAGAGAGACAGAGAGAAAAAGAGAAAATGACTACAGAATGGATCTGATACACAGTTGGTGAGAGTCTATATTGGAACAAAATCTCTGGAAGATAATTTGGCAATGCTATTTAAAAAATGTAAAATTTTGCATTTGACTTCCAGAAACTTATTCTGAGGGAATCATCATAGGATGATAGAAAGTCATTAACTATTTATAATAACAAAATATTGAATACAGTACATATGCAATAAAACTGATTAATTATAATACATACAATGAAATATACAATGCATTCATCAAAAATAATGTGGCAGAAGAATTTTCAGTAATGTCAAAAAATGGTTACATACATAGTTTGTGAAAAATATTAGGTTGCATAACTGCATGTACAATATGACCTGTTTGTGTTAAAAATATGTATTCACTTCTAGAAAAAAACCCAAATGAGTATAATATCAAAACATTTATGGTAGTTATTCACCAGAAAGCAAAATCTTTGAAAACAGGAAATAAGTAGTGAATTTAGAGCACATGGTAAGTCATTTAAAACTATGTTGTTGAATTCTAATTAATTGTGTGATAGGATTATGGGCATTGTGATTTTCTTCTTATGTCTATTCTCTAAGTTTTCTGAATGAATAAATATTACTTAACTGAGAAAACAGACTGAAATTTATATATATTGACAGAGAAATGAAATAAATATATAAAATAAAATTGATTTTTTTAAAGTGGCAAAATAGCAGAATAATGAATACCTTTTGAGTCTTTAATGTATTTTTAAACACACACACACACACACACACACACATCTTCAAAGTCACCCTTCAGATGACACAATTGTGTTTATGAAGAACCCAAAAGAATCCGTAGATATTAAAACGCAAATATTTATGTAAAAGTCAATTGCATTTTTATATAACAGCAAACAAGTTGTAAAAAGAAACCAGCCTATAATCTCAGCTACTTGGGAGACTGAGGCAAAAGGACGGCTGGAGGTCAGAGATTTGACCTGATCAACATGGTGAGACTCTACCTCTTTAAAAAAAAAAGGAAAGGAAAAGAACCCTCTCCCCCATTTTTTTTTAAAGGCAGCAGTCACAAAAGCAAAAAAGTTAGAAAAGGAAACCAAATTGAAAAAAAAAAGACAATAGTCACAAAAGCAATTAGAAACATAAGATACATATATAAACCTTTTTCAAGAGAGGAGCAAGAATGTTATGGAGAAGATTGTAATATTTTAATTGTAGAGCCCACATGGTGTGGTTTCAGACTGTGGCTCCCCTGAATTCATGGAAAAAATAAAATCAAATTGCTGCCTATTCTTACCATATCCCCAAATCAATTTCAGAGATATTAAACATTTAAATATGCAAACCACAAAAAACCATTTTAGATGAATAACACCTTTGGAAATGAAAAGATTTCGTAAATAAGGTTTTTACTCATAAAGGAAAAAAAATTAAAATTTGACAATGTTAAACTTAAGACTTTCTCTGAAAAGTCAGCTGAAAATTTGGAGAAGATATTTGCAACTGTATGTCTAACAAAAAAAGTAATAAAAGTATATAAAGGCAGCCTACAAATTAACAAGAAAATAAGTGGCAAACAGAACAGTAGAAAAACGATGGGAAATTTTTTTTTTCAAAGTACAAAAAAGTAATTGACATGGTTATGTAAGACTGAACTTCACACACCCTTCAATCTGCCAATTTTACTCCTGGATATATATCCAAAATAAATTTTAGCATGTGTTTACCAGGAGACTTGGACAAGAATATCTATTTGATTTGTAACAGTAAAAACCTGAAGCAGCCGGGCGCGGTGGCTCAAGCCTGTAATCCCAGCACTTTGGGAGGCCGAGACGGGCGGATCACAAGGTCAGGAGATCAAGACCATCCTGGCGAACCCGGTGAAACCCCGTCTCTACTAAAAAATACAAAAAACTAGCCGGGTGAAGTGGCGGGCGCCTGTAGTCCCAGCTACTCGGGAGGCTGAGGCAGGAGAATGGCGTGAACCCGGGAGGCGGAGCTTGCAGTGAGCTGAGATCCGGCCACTGCACTCCAGCCTGGGTGACAGAGCAAGACCCCGTCTCAAAAAAACAAAAAACAAAAAACAAAAAAACCTGAAGCAACACAGATTCAGGCAAATGGGATAATGGGTAAATGGAATTGAACAATGAGAACACTCAGACATAGGTAAATGACAAGTTAATGGGTACAGCACACCAACATGGCACATGTATACATATGTAACAAACCTGCACATTGTGCACATGTACCCTAGAACTTAAAGTATAATAAAAAAAAGTGTGGTATATTCATACAGTTGAATACTGTATAGCAGTGAAGATTAAGAACTATACACTATACTCATCAACATAGGTGGTACTGAATGAAAAGAGCAAGTTACAAAAGAATAACCATATAAAGTTCAAAACCAAGCAAAATCAAATAGTACAGTGTTCAGGGATAAATGCCTATGTGGTAAAGCTAAAAAGAAAAATGAAGGCATGACAAACCCAGTTTTTTCCTCAAGAAGCCTACTTTCTAATTGGGGAGGTGGCTCACTCACACGCACTAAATCATGTCTCTGGATTGGGGAAGATGAATAGATTGGGGGAAAGGTACATGAGGCTTCAAAGGTGTTGCTAATGTCTGATTTCTTAAGCTCAAGGGTGGGTATGCAAGTCCATTTTATTATTATTCTTAGACCTTATACTTAGGTTATAAATATGCTTTTTGTATTATTTATTTACAGTTTTTTGTTACAGAATAGAAACATTGAAAATGAGGGAAAACTTTATTAGAACCAGTTTGAGCAGTCTACACATTTCTCTTAGAGACAGCATACGATGAGTTTTTGAGATACAGAATTAGGATTTTTAAACATGATTGTGCACATTTCTGAGACCCAGTTTCCTTGTTTGTCAAATGGGGGTAATACTTAACTCATAATGTATTGTTAGGATGAAATTTGATCATATATATTTTTTATAAACCCTAGCTTATGTACTGTCATATATTAAGTATGTAATGTATATGGGTCATTGTTATTATTATTAAAATATTATTACAATAGTGAAGAGTTCTTTAAAAATAAACAGAAATAGAAATTACAATTGGTCTTTTGAAATGAAATATACTGACGTTATATTAAATGAATGCTGCATTATTTATAATATTGCTCTCAAATGTGAGGAGTATGCATGTGAGGAGTATGTTTTATTCGAAGGACTAAAAATAACTGCTGTACATCATCTAAATTTTCTTACATTTTGCATGGGACATTTACACATAGTGTGTATTTTGTCCATCACATCAGGTTTGATTACTAAGAATTACTGTGGGTCTTCAGAGAATCGGCACTGAAGATCATTCCTATTAATGTTCACCTCCCTTCCAAAGGAGATAAAGGAGAAAAGTAAGATAAAGTTTAAAGAGGAGATTTAAGGTGACAGGTCTGAGCAGACATGGCCAAGAAGTGACACTTCAAATTACCCAAGGACCTAGAGACAGGCAGAGACCTTTGAAGGTCAGGGTTTTGTATGGGCGCACCATCTGGATGACTTCATTTAATGAAATTATATAAAAGCGAGTGGGTTTTACAACCCCACAGAGGTGGGCTTGGGGTAGCTTCCACTGAAAAGTCAAATTACTTCACAGAGAAACAAAACAAAACAAAAAAAGGTTATGTTGCTGAAACTTTTGAACCAAAAGGAGAAGACAGAATTTCCTCCAATCACAAGGAACCAAGAAAAATATCACATTTCCTGGCTGCCCACTCAATTTACCACCCCCCACCCAGTCCCCTTTAGTAACAGAGAAAGAAATCACAGTAGTGAATTAATAAAGCAGTGAGCCAGACTTTCCTTCCTCGTGTGATTCAGCCCCGCAGTTGGGGTGGCGGGGTGGCGGGGGGGCGGGTAGGGAGCGAGTTCTTTAACACTGAGCGCTCTGGACTGGCTTTCAATATTAGACATCCGGAGTTTTTGAAAATTAACACTGGAACAAAAGTGACTGTCATACTCCATGTCCCCTTCACCCGCCCTCAGTCAAAACTTTATTTTAAGGTTTCTTTGAGGCTGATTTTAAAAAAAAAAAAAAGAAAAAAAAACTTAATGGGAAACACTATCTAGAAATGGAGAAATCAAACCAGTACTAAAGCATGCTGTAGCAATTACCACCACCCATGATTGATTTTACTATAGGAAAAATGTGTTTTACCATAAATGACACTCCTTAAACTCCGTAACCAGCCTCCTTCCTCTCTCTTTCCAGCATATCTAGTTAATCATACATGACTGCAGCAAGGTGATGCAATAGTTTCAATGTAACTGCCTTATCTAGGCATGGGATGAGAAGACCTGTGTGATTGAGGAGCTGGAGACACTCACAGCGTGGCCCCTTGGGCATAAGAATAGTGGTGAGAGTTTTTCCACTGAGTCTTGCAGGGGTATCTGTGGTACCTGCACCTTCTGGGTGGTGCCACCCAGAAACCCAGAGACCAGACAGGACTCCAGAGCACTGTGCTGATTTTCTTGCTCTGGGCTTACATTTCTGAGATAAAGATCTAAGAATTAATTCAATTTCCAGTCCCCTCACTCGCTTTGTGCATTTTCAAAACCTGAAAAGACCTACCTAAAACAGCATGCACATCCAGAGGTACTCCTGTTAACCGCTAGTGGCACTGATGACTATGAGATCCCCACTGACAACGAGATGCCCCTTCATTTTTGAGTCCCCCGCTGACATTCTCAGGATGATGTCTGCTGGAGACACACTTCTAGTGGGTGAAATTCACACTACCAGGCAGGGTGAACTCTTCTAGACCACCAGAGAAAAAGCAACACTTCATGCTAAAACTTGGACAATACAAGTGTAAAAAGTACTACCTGGGGCCAGGTGTGGTGGCTCATGCCAACACTTTGGGAGACTGAGGCGGGCCAATTTCTTGAACTCATGAGTTCAAGACCAGCCTGGGCTACATGGTGAAAATATCTATAGATAGATAGATAGATAGATAGATAGATAGATAGATAGATAGATAGATAGATAGACAGACAGACAGATAAAAACAAATTTTAAAGCCAACTACTGGGGGGTGGTTGTCTCTCCCGGCAGAGAATGAGGGAATCCTCCAAGCACAAATCTCTGAGAAATTCACCATTATCATTCTCTAGCACATGATAAAGCATTCTAGAAAGTGCCTAAAAGCTGCTCTGTCACCCAGGAATAAGAAGCCTCAGATGTGAGCTGGGACTAAAGGTACCTGGACAGCTGCCCTCTGAGGAGGAGAGGTTGGGCCTTGGTGCCCAGAGCAGTGGTGAGTAGTCATCTTATCTCTTTCTACTTCCTCTGTGAAACCTCTGCACTGGATTTTGACATCATAAATCAATATGATCCTATCCACTATATGCAATTCACAGAAGCACTATGTAAAATACTTGAATAGAGATTCTGTCTTCTAGTTACAAGTTGTTCTTACTGTTAAAAAAGAAAATTGGCCTCAGTCATTTCTTAAAAATGCTAACATTTACTTCAAGAAGAAAATTGCGGGCTTTAACTTTTGTGCATTTGATTCTTCCACATGGTCATTCAAGGAACTAGGGTAAATAGACAAGTAGTTCTTATAATTTAATGCTGCTTTTTAAAAATAGATACTGTACTGAAATTTTTGCTAATTAACAACTTCAAAGCCTTTTATGGAGGATGTTTGCTGGAAACAGAAAGTATTTTTATTTCACTGAAAAACGTGATGAGATTTGGGTTTAGGATTTTGGAGGGAGGACCTGGAGTATAGTGTAGTTGTTTAACAAATTTGTCAATATGTTCTTTTAGGATACCATGTTTGGTCTTGTTGAAGGAATTATTTTCTATCCTCAAGTCAGAAAAATATTCACCCATATATATTCCTCTCATAAAGTTTTGTTTTTGACATATAAATTCCTTACTCTGTCTATAATTGATTTTTAAGCATACTAGGAGCTAGAAATCCAAATTCAATTTTGTCTATATTTATAATCAGTTTTCCAACTGTACTTTTTAAAGATTCCTTCCTTTCTCTACTGTTCAGCTATGTCACCCCCATCATGTGACAAATTTCCATGTATTAGTGTGTCATATGAAGTGATAGTCTCACTGGTGAGCAAGGAAATCCAAGTCAAGACTGTTGAGATGTCATCTACACCCTGTTAACTGGCCTCTCCATTCTATTCCACTGAAAATTTGTCAGTTCTTTTGCCAGTACGAAACTATTATTTATGATAAATTGTTCTTGTAGGATGAAGACAGCTAGCTCTTAGTGTATTATCTTTCTAAATACAGTTAGATTTGGTTTTCCAAGAGTTTGTTTCTTTTATGTTGGAAAAAAAAAAAAAAAAAAAACTGATGGCTGATTTGGGCCTGTATATATACATTGATGGCTGAGTTTGGCTTGTAATTTTCCTTTCTCATTCCATTCTTGTCTAATTTTGGTAGCGAGGTCATATTGAATTCATAGACTGAGCTGTGGAGTATTCATTCTTTCTCTATGAATTGTAGAGATACTGTAAGAGATAGGTTTTCAAAAAATCCTTTTAAAAAGATTACAAAAGTAATGTAAACTCATTGTCAGGAATTATAAAAACACCCAATATTACAAAGAACAAAATAGAAGTAATTTATAGGCATTACCATTCAGAAAGTATTGTTAAATATATTTTGATATATTTCCTTCTAGAACTTTTTGTTAGTCTCTGCAAGATATGTCCAATTTCCTCTTTATCTATATCTGTATACACGTAATATGCACACACAGAATTCTGACCATAGTAGCATATACTATTTACTAACTCTTTGATTACTTCATTAGAACTTTCCATGCCTTAAATATTCTTTAAAAACAGAAATTTTAGTACCTATTAAGCTGATTAATAAAACAAATTCAAATTAAGCTCCCTTTGCATCCCAAATAAAAAATTTAATTTTTTAGGTGAGTAGTTAATGTTTAAAAACTCAGTAAATAATATGTCAATACATATTTTCACTTCCTGTTAAGCTTTGGGCACCTGCCACCTTCATTCTTAGCTCCATCCTGGTCCTGACGCAACTAGCCTGACCAAGCCTTGAAGTACATCAGGTGCTGTAACCCTACTCATAGGTACAATCTTGAATTTGTGCTGGATCCAAGGCCATTGCGTCTGGGGTGAGCTCCAACATCTTTGAGCCCCTTGAGCTGTATCCTTTCTCTTCCTCCTGGCCTTCACTGAGCTTGCTCTGTCCATGTTACTAGGCAGCTTGCCCTGATTAACACTGAAATCCCTATCTGGGCCTGGAGCCAGGTCACAAACTGCACTCAGCTTCTCTGGGTCTTGACAACATGATATCTTATTGCCAGATATGTGTTCATTTATTCTGTTTATCAGTAGGTCAAGTCAATAAAAATATATTGATTGCCTATGCCATGCCAAGCTACTATGTGGGGGATATTACTGTCTGGACTTTGATCTGCTGTTGAGATGTCAATCCAAACAGCTAGATCTCAGTAAACCCTGCCAAATGCCTGATTCCGAAATTCACCATTGGCTGGACAGTCTGTTTTGCTCCAGATTGGACCTCTTAGATACTGATACCATGTCAAGCTTACTATATCCCTTTTGACACCATAACTGGAAAATCTAGCTATCCATCTCAGGTCCCAGTTCTACAGACAGGTTAGTCCCCAGTAATTCTGGCTTCTTTTCCTATCCTCATGTCTCCCTCACCAATATCCTGCAAACTTTCCAGGTAAGCCTTCTTGGGTTCTGACCTTTACTACATTTATGATTTACGAAAATATCTTTATATATATTTTCCCATTCTAGTTTTGAATCTTAAAATAACTCTTTGAGATGGGGGGGAGGCTTGTTAAATTTCTGTTTCACTAAAGAGGAAACTGTCTTTAAGAAGCCTAATGACGTATTTATGTTTAATAAATGGCCTCTGTAGGATGTGAACTCAGACCTTATCTCTCATTTTAGTGTTCTTTAAACTGGGGGGTGGGGTGGCTAACCTTCACTTTGAACAGACCTTATAATTCATTTCAGGAAGCAGCCAAGTCTTTGGTATGAAGGATTAATGTGTTAGACCTCCTAGGATGACACTTTAACCCCCAAATAATTACTCCAAACACATAAATATTACATACTATGTAGTTAGAAGGATAAAAATCAGTAGATGTAGGGCCAAGCATGGTGGCTCATGCCTATAATCCCAGCACTTCGGGAGGCCAAGGCAGACAGATCACTTGAGGTCAGGAGTTCGAGACCACACTGGCCAACATGGTGAAACCCTGTCTGTACCCAAAATACAAAAAAAAAATGAGCCAGCCAAGTGGCACATGCCTGTAATCTCAGCTACTTGGGAGGCTGAGGCAGAATTGCTTGAACCCAGGAGGCAGAGGTTGCAGTGAGCTGAGATCACGCCACCACACTCCAGCCTGGGCAACAGAGTGGGACTCTGTCTCAAAAAAAAA
>NW_012101965.1:1521683-1524285 GCF_000951045.1 Mandrillus leucophaeus
ATCACGCCACTGCACTCCAGCCTGGGCAACAGAGTGGGACTAAAAAAAAAAAAAAAAAAAAAAAAATCAGTAGATGTAAAGGACCTTTGAGCAATGTGAGAATATGTTTCTTAGCTAGGCATAGACCTATCAAAGGGAAAGCTCTGTGTGGGATCTCTTTTTTAAAAGAATTTAATTTTTATATTGAAACATAATTGTACATATATCTGTGCTACATGTGATATTTTGATACATGCATACAATGTGTAGTGATTCAGTCAGAATAATTAAGATATCTGTGACCTCATGTAGTTATCATTTATTTGTGCTAGGAGCATTTCAAATCTCTTCTAGCTATTTTGGAATACACATCCTATAGCCTTTCTGCAGACTGAAAGTCGGCTTGGCTACTTCAGAGTAGAGAAGTCACCCACCCCAATATACATAGCACATAGCAGTGTTAGGTGCCACCACCTTTGAGAGCACTTCTCAGCTTCCCTTTCTCTGTTGGGGCTGAAAATTTGGAAACAGCATTGCCTGACCTGTGTTTCTAGCAGAATTCTTGTTTAGAGCTCACCCCCAAGAAAACATCACCTCCAAGAAAAAATCACCAGAGATTTGGAAAGCAAAGGAGAAGGAGAAACCATTATCTTCTGGTGACAGCTGTAGGTAGTGGATGTAGGCAGGAAGAAAATGTCGTCAAATGTAATTCCTGAGTTTTCATACTTTTGAAAATCATCAGCAATTTATCCTGAGCTTCTCTTGCCCAGCAAGAGTCTATCAGTTATCTTAGCATCACATTTCCTATGAAAAATTCTTTCCCGCTTAGAATTTCTAACATGGTATAGTTTTCCCCCAGTCTAGTTTCAACTGATTATCATATTTTCCCCATGATTTTGTCATTTTTACATTTATTTTATTTTATTTTTTTTGAGACAGAGTCTGGCTGTGTTGCCCAGGCTGGAGTGCAGTGTCAACGATCTCAGCACACCGCAGCCTCCGCCTCTTGAGTTCAAGAGATTCTGGTGCCTCAGCCTCCTGAGTAGCTGGGATTACAGGCCTGCACCACCACACCTGAGTAATTTTTGTATTTTTAGTAGAGACTGGGTTTCACCACATTGGTGAGGCTGGTCTCAAACTCCTAACTTCACGTGATCCTCCTGCCTTGGCCTCCCAAACTGTTAATATTACAGGCATGAGCCACTGCGCCCGGCTACATTTACTTTTGTTTCTCTGGATGGGAGCTCTTCAAGGCATGGATGTGTCCTATTTACTTTTGCATCTTCAATGCTTGCAATATAAGAGGCACTCAGTAAATGTTGTTAAAAGGGAACATAAAAAATAAATTTGGGTGGGAGGAGGATGAGATATTTTGGAGCAAATGAAGAACCGAATATCCTGAGCGAGGGAAAAAAGGAAATCTTCAAAATGTCACTCTTTAATTCTAGAGTTGTTTTGTATGGATCAACTAGCTATTAGCATTTAAGGCACTACCTTGATGAAAAAATCCTATGCGAACACCTCCTCTTTATAACAAAGTTGGACTTCTAAAAAAATCACAAAAATATTTGTACATCATGCAAATTCAGACTGACATGCTTCATTAATGTTTGATTCAATGGTGACATGCCTTCTAATGAGGTATATTAGTGGTGATCACCACAAGAGAAACGACTCATATTTAAACTTTTTTTGATCCCATGGTTGGAGGTACAGAGGGCAGACACTAGGCAAAAGATGAAATTCTGATCCCTAAAAAACATCTTACATCTCAAACATTGTCTCAACATTCACTTTTAGAGAAAGACCATACTGTGTCAGACATATGGTTAAGCATTTGAGACACAGAAAAATCAAGTTCCTCTACTTTAAGAAATTCACATGTATGATAAACATTAATCAATAACTATAAAATCATGACAGAAAGTACACAGGTTTCAAGGAAGTACCTAGGAAAAGCAGTTAAATCAAATTGGAGAGTGTGAGACCACCTGCTTCTTGGATTAAAGGACTCTAGAGTTGAGTCATGAAGGATGCATAGGGCTTGGCTAAGGAATAAAGGTGGTGCAGCGGTGGGAATGGCAGAATCAGGCTCTGGATGGAGGACTCAGGGCATTCCTGGATTCTCTGTGGGTATGAATAGAGGCAGAGAGCCATTGGCCCACATATCACCAAAAGGCCTTGTGAGCCACATTAAGGAACTTGGACTTTGGAAATCTATTGAGGGCCATTAAAAATAAGTCTTACGGTCAGTGGAATTATGCTCAGAGTTTAGAGACCTGGACTTCATTCAAGTCTTTGTTCCTGAAATCCTTCAGATCTAGGGTGTTCCAAGGCCCCAGGAGGAGAACATGATTAGACGGATATTTAGAAAGATCCCACTGGCTGCATTTTGGCGGGTGGTTTGGAGGGCCTATGACTGAAAGTAAGAGGACTAGTTATGGAGCTTTTGGGGTGCACCAGGTGAGGAGTAATCTGGTGCATGGGCAATGGTGTACTAGACAGATTCAAAAGGTTCCAAATGAATACTCTCTACCCTTCTTCTCTTTTTTTGGTTAATTAAAATTTTTTCATTAAAATTTTCTCTGCACTTTTCATTTCATTTTCATTTATATTAAATAAT
>NW_012101965.1:1524770-1537255 GCF_000951045.1 Mandrillus leucophaeus
CTTGTTGATGTCTTTAAACCCTCAAGAATGGATAAAACTATCAGCAGACTTTTCAGTTTTCTAAACTTAAATTTAAGTCACTTAAAAGTTTATGTTTTCTAAAGATGA
This sequence comes from Mandrillus leucophaeus, assembly GCF_000951045.1. Lineage (NCBI taxonomy): Eukaryota > Metazoa > Chordata > Mammalia > Primates > Cercopithecidae > Mandrillus > Mandrillus leucophaeus. The sequence continues at coordinate 1,524,879 of NW_012101965.1, forward strand.
TCATGAAAAGTGTTGAGTACTAGCTACTTCCTATTTTCTGACTCATTATTCTACTGGAAAATCTATAAAACTGGAATTCCCAGAGAAGCATATTCAGTAAGCTAGTTCAGTATTCAACCAATATGTTAATTAATCTCACCTTCATGAAACTGTTGGTGTGAAGAGGCATGGAACAGCCAGGATCTGAAGGATTTCACCGGCAAGTCTTTGAATGAAGTCCAGGTCCCTAAAATCAGAGCAGAAGTTCACTGAATCATAGGACTGGGAAGATAATAGAACATTCATAAGATAAGTGTGTTTTTGTTGGGGTCCGCGTGTTTCCTAAACAAAGGAATGAACACACAAGACAACACAAGACAAGACAAACATGGCGGCCGCCTCCAATGGCGCACTCTGCTTTATTTTATACAGTCGTTTGTGGAATGTTGCCAAGTCACAAGACACATTGTTGTTTTTCTGACCTTTCCCTGACTTTCTGGATTTTCAAGATGTTTACACATAAACAAGCCCCCAACGCCCTGCTTCCTTTGCAAGAGCAGGACTTATTGGGAACGCCCTGCTTCGTTTGCAAGAGCAGGACTTATCGGGAACGCCTCGCTTGTGAGCACCTAGTCCTCTACATCCTAATATTAAGAAACATGATGGCTGGGCACGGTGGCTCATTCCTGTAATCCCAGCACCAAGGCCAAGGTGGGCCAATCATTTGAGGTCAGGAGTTCGAGACCAACCTGGCCAACGTGGTGAAACCTCACCTCTACTAAAAATGCAAAAATTAGCTGGGCATGGTGGCAGGTGCCTGTAATCTCAGCTACTAGGGAGGCTGAGGCAGGCAAAAAGCTTGAACCCAGGAGGTGGAGGTTGCAGTGAGTCATGATCAAGCGCCTGTACTCCAGCCTGGGCAACAAGAACAAGACCCTATCTCAAAAAATAAAAAAGCTTGGATTCCTAATATGAAATGACTAAAGAAAGAAGTAGAATAAATCTCTCTTGCACTGTCCCATCCACTCACCCTCTGCCTTTAAAACATGTTGGGGTCCGCGTGTTTCCTAAACAAAGGAAGAGGGCGGCCGCCATGTTTGTCTTGCCTTGTGTTGTCTTGTGTGTTCCTTCCTTTGTTTAGGAAACACGCGGACCCCAACATAGGAAATTCCTGCTTGTTTGCTGTGCTTCTTCAGGCTGTAAATCGTATCTCCTCTTGTTTTGATTCTTGTGTAGTCTGACAACAGCTGGATGTCCTTCTTACTATAATAAAGTATTCCAATAATAATTGAAACTCTACATGCCAAATCTTACTCCAACAAACTCTAAGGATTTCCCAGATTGCTGACTTCTAACTCAAGGTTTTGGATAGTAACTGGAGGTAATACCTTGGAAATAGATTTTTCTCTGGGAGTTAAATAATAAACCAGTTCAGATAGGTATGGAGTCGCCAGAAGAGACAGACTATGGCTTAAAATTGAAAGTGTTGACCAGGATTAGAAGAAAGTGGGCCAATCAGAAGGTGGGGGTGGTGACACAGAGAACAGGCAGAGTTTCAAAGGCAGAGACATTGGCAGGACTCATCAAGCCATGTATGTGGAGACAGTATCCTGAAGGACTGTTGCCGAGTAAGGAGAGAAGACTCACTCTATGGGGACATGGAGATGGATATAGCCCAATATGCAGAAGGATGCTTCAATCGCACAGACAGTCCCTAGCTCCCCTCAGTCTGACTCCAGGCTTATCAGGCACCCTGATAATAAGCATTGCTATGGAGTGTGCCTCTAAGGAGGGGTGTCACTGACTGGAGAATACAGTGTTTGTACCTTTTTGATAATCAGTGGATCTTATGAAAATAATCAGTATCGGGAGCAGCATATCTCTGATCTTGGCTAATATGATATTTTCTCTGGGACACTAAGTTTTTATGGCACTTCTATACTAAAATGGATTCACAATGGTAATAAATGCCACCTAGTGCATGTGCACATGACAAGCTGGTCACCTGCAGAAGAAGGTGCCTGCCCTCTTGTAATGCCCCAGGTACACACTGTAATTTTATTCGCTTTCCCTCAATTGCTCTTTGAAAACAGTACTCTTTTGGCTACTAGCAATTCCAAACCCTGGCTGCATGTTAGATTCACTGGAATTTAAAAAAAGGAAATACCCAAGACAGCCATCACAGGCCAATTAAAGCTGGGAATCTCTGTGCATTGGCATCACTTAAAAGCCCCCCTGGGTGATCCCCAGGATTGAGAACCCTTAGCTGGGTTATCGATAAAAAGAGCATTATCTGGTGGGGTAAGGGGGAAAATTCCCTGATATATGTTTGCAAGCGTTTAATGAGCATTTTACAGATGAGGAAACTGCGACTCAGAGACATGAGGCAACTTGCTCAAGGCTGAATAACTCATGGGTAACGGAGCTGGCATTTGAACCGAAATATTTCTTAAACAAAATGTCATGTTCTTTCCATGATATCTGGGAGAATGCAGGGCAGAGGGCACAAACTCTACCAGGTTCTGATGAAGGGAGAGAAGAGAGGATGGCAAAAAGGGGATAGGGAGTATACAGTGGAGTTTTCCAGAGGCTCCATGTCATGTCGTGATGTCAACATTCTGGAAGCTAAGAGTGCTTGCTTGTGAATTCTGGCGGTGACATTTTTCTCAGTTTTAATTTCTAAAATGGTAAATATAAACAAATAAAAACACATATAAACAAAAGCTCTCTAGAGTCTTGAATAATTTTTAAGACTGTGAAGGAGTCCTAAGACCAGAAAGGTGTCCCATTCTAGAGAGACTAGGAAGCCATAATATGTATATGTGTGTGTGTGAAGGCGAGAATGAATACTTAACTTGGTTTATTCTAAAAAGCATTGCATATCATATTGGGAATTGGACTCCAAATCCTTTTTTTGTTTGTTGTTTTGAGGTGGAGTCTCTGTCACCCAGAGTGCAGCAGTGACATTTTGGCTCACTGCAGCCTCTGCTTTCTCCTGCCTCAGCCTCCTGAGTAGCTGGAATTACAGGTGCCCATCACCAAACCTGGCTAATTTTTGTATTTTTAGTAGAGACAGGGTTTCTTCATGATGGCCAGGCTGGTTTTTAACTCTTGGTCTCAAGTGATCTGTCCACCTCCGCCTCCCAAAGTGCTGGGATTATAGGCATGAACCACCACGCCCAGTCCCAAATCCTTTTGATCTCATACCATCTTTAAAAACATTTTTTGAGCATAATTTTACAAAATATGAGTTATTTCAAATCAATTATAATGTACTATTATTTAAAACTTTAAAAATCACCAAATAGAGGAATTTTAAAACAATGAGATACAGATGAAGTAGGTAATATTTTAAAATAATTATTTTTATTGATGGTAAAAGTATATTTTAACCTCAATAAGAAATAATAAAAGATTAGTTAATATGCTTTATCAAAAAAAAAGTCTATCACTTTGTGAGAAAGCCATTCCAAAATTATTCTAAGTTCTTTTTATTGTAATCCTTGATGATAATGACTGTCAGGGCTGAAAAAGACACCTCAAGAAAATATAAAAAATAGAAAAAAAATAGAAGATATGTAGAAAAAAAATCACTGGGTGTATCTGCTATTTCATGGTGAATCACATTTCATTGTCAGTTATCAAGTATGAAGAAGTTTTTGTTGAAACTCAGCTAGTAAATTCCTATCTTCTTTGATGTCAGTTAGTTGGGAAGTTATAAAGATAAGTTGAAATTCTCAACAAATGGGTTCAAAATCTCTTGAAACCCTTCATTTGGGTAATTTTTAAGCTGACTAGAAAATTTGGTTTGCAAGTTTAAGTGTGCAGATAATAGAGTTTGTAGGTGGCACATCTGCATCATTTCTGAATGAATGAATGAATGAATGAATGAATGAGTGAAGGTGCCTCTGGGACCCTTCTCTGAGCTAAGTAAAGCATACAGTGACAGTGACCCATAGACGCTGTCAACTTATATACCAAATATTAGCAACATGTGGTTTATATCATAATTTTTAAGATGAAAAAATAAACTCAGAGGTGTTCTATTTTGTTCCTGCACCTCCTGGCGGCATGCACCCTGCTTTGGGCTTTGGGAGCAATACAAAGCCACCAAGAAGTCTTAATTAGAGGAAAAGCATGTCCAGGCCCATGATTTACAGGCGTAGGTCACTAATAAAGATACAGCAAAAAGTGGGTTGGAAAAAGGGATGAAGGAGTTTCCAGCCCAAGCTAGAGCAGCAGAATGGGAGGGAGAGGGATGGATTTGAGAGAGACATTTTGGTGATACACTTAAAAGTTTGGATATGAGGCCGGGTACGGTGGCTAACGCCTGTAATCCCAGCACTTTGGGAGGCTGAGGAGGGTGGATCACTTGAGGTCAGGAGTTCAGACTAGCCTGACCAACATGGTGAAACCATTTCTCTATTAAAAATACAAAATTAGCTGGATGTGGTGGCACACGCCTGTAATCCCAGCTACATGGGAGGCAGAGGCAGGAGAATCACTTGAACCTGGGAGGCAGAGGTTGTAGTCAGCCAATATCGCACCATTGCACCCCAACCTGGGAAAATGATAATGCCCCTTCCTCCCTGAGCATGGGAAGAAGAGGGTGGGGCATGAAATGTAATGAGTTCAGTTTCGGATGATATGAGGTCCCCTTCCCTCCCCCCATGTGGTATATGGGAGGCTTCCTGCAGCATTGGGAGTGAGTATCTGGGCAAGCTGAAGCAAAGCCAGTTCCTTCCAAGCTTTATTTTTCAGGCTTCTAATCCCTAGGCTCTTTGTCTTTTTGGAAAGTTATTTATTTCTTTGAGACTCTGAAGAAAGCCATGGGTTCCAGTTCAGAAGAAAGTGAATGTACACACCACAGCATAAATTTGTACCTGTGCTTTATAGGACACTCAGCCCCAGAGATCTGTCCATGTCCAGATGGGAGCCCTGCTCTAACTGGCTCCTTCAATGACCTCAAAACCTGCTCTGTTTCCCTATGTGCCAATCTTCTGAGTCAGAGATAATTTGCTAATTATAAGTCACTTCCTATTTTAGAAATCCTCATGACTTATGGTCAAATGCTAATGTTCATCACGCTGATTGATGAATTGTAATTTCTAATGCCGGGTGTGAGACGGCAGATAAAATGGAGACAAGAGGAGGTTCACTCTGAGACTTTGATTCCTCTGGGCCAGCATTCATATGGCTCATCCAGGATGGAATGCAGTAAGAAACACACAGCACCACCTGCGAATGATTCTTGCCTCAAGGAACCAGAATCTAGTAAGAAGTACAAAAGAACAAGTTAAATGACACCACAAGAAAGCAACCAGCCAATCCAGAATGTGGGATACTGTATGAAACAGATGACCCCATTGCTCTAACAAATGAATGGCATGAAAAATTAAAAGAGAATATTCCAGAAAAAAAAAAAGAACCTTGGCGGGGTATGTGGCTCATGCCTGTAATCCCAGCACTTTGGGAGGCTGAGGCAGGCAGATTACCTGAGGTCAGAAGTTCGAGATCAGCCTGGCCAACATGGTGAAACCCCATCTCTACTCAAAATACAAAAATTAGCCAGGCATGCTGGCACATGCCTGTAGTCTCAGCTACTTGGGAGGTTGAGGCATGAGAATTGCTTGAATCCAGGTGGCAGAGACCTCAGAGAGCCAAGATCGTGCTACTACACTCCAGTCTGGGCGATGGAGCAAGACTCTGTCTCAGTGGCTGGCAAGAAGCCAAATAGGAACAGCTCTGGTCTGCAGCTCCCAGCGAGATCAGCACAGAAGGTGGGTGATTTCTGCATTTCCAACTGAGGTAACCAACTCATCTCACTGGGACTGGTTAGACAGTGGGTGCAGCCCCATGGAGGGTGGGGTGTCACCTCACCCAGGAAGTGCAAGGGGTTGGGGAACTTCCTAGCCAAAGGAAGCCGTGAAGGACTGTGCCATGAGGAAGGGTGCACTCTGGCCCAGATACTACACTTTTCCATGGTCTTTGCAACCCACAGACCAGGAGATTCCCTTGGGTGCCTATACCACCAGGGCCCTGGGCACAAAACTGGGCGGCCATTTGGGCAGACACTGAGCTAGCTGCAGGAGGTTTTTTTTTGTTGTTTTTTTTTTAATACTCCAGTGGTGCCTGGAATGCCAGTGAGACAGAACCATTTGCTCCCCTGGAAAGGGGGAAGAAGCCAAGGAATCAAGTGGTCTAGCTCAGCGGATCCCAATACCATGGAGCTCAGCAAGCTAAGATCCACTGGCTTGAAATTTTCATTGCTAGCCCAGCAGTCTGAAGTCAACCTGGGATGCTCGAGCTTGGTAGGGGGAGAGATGTCTGCCATTACTGAGGCTTGAGTAGGCAGTTTGCCCCTCACGGTGTAAACAAAGCCACCAGGAAGTTCAAACTGGGTGAAACCCACTACAGCTCAGCAAAGCCACTATAGCCAGACTGCCTCTCTAGATTCCTCCTCTCTGGGCAAGGCATCTCTGAAAGAAAGGCAGCAGCCCCAGTCAGGGGCTTATAGATAAAACTCCCATTTCCCTGGGACAGAACACCTGGGGGAAGGGGCGGCTATGGGCACAGCTTCAGCAGACTTAAACATTCCTGCCTGCAGGCTCTGAAGACAGCAGCAGATCTCACAGCACAGCATTTGAGCTCTGCTAAGAGACAGACTGCCTCCTCAAGTGGGTCCCTGATCCCCATGCCTCCTGACTGGGAGACACCTCCCAGCAGGGGTTGACAGACACCCAATACAGAAGAACTTTGGCTGGCATCTGTGGGTGCCTCTCTGGGATGAAGCTTCCAGAGGAAGGAACAGGTAGCAATCTTTGCTGTTCCACAGCCTTTGCTGGTGATGCCCAGGCAAACAGAGTTGGCAGTGGACCTCCAGCAAACTCCAGCAGACCTGCAGCAGAGGGTCCTGACTGTTAGAAGGAAAACTAGCAAACTGAAGGAATAGCATCAATATCAACTAAAAGGACATTCACACAAAAACCCCATCCAAAGGTCACCAACATCAAAGGGGAAAGATAGATAAATCCACGAAGATGAGGAAAAATCGCACAAAAAGTTTGAAAATTCCAAAAACCAGAACACCTCTTCTCCTCCAAAGGATCACAAGTCCTTGTCAGCAAGAGAACAAAACTGGATGGAGAATGAGTTTGATGAATTGACATAAGTAGGCTTCAGAAGGTGGGTAATAAACTGCTCCGAGCTAAAGGAACATGTTCTAACCCAAAGCAAGGAAGCTAAGATGCTTGAAACAAGGCTAGAGAAATTGCTAACTAGAATAACCAGTTTAGAAAGGAACCGAAATCATCTGATGGAGCTGAAAAACACAGCATGAGAACTTTGTGAAGCATACACAAGTATCAATAGCTGAATCAATCAAACAGAAGAAAGGATATCAGAGATTGAAGATTAACTTAAGGAAATAAAGCATGAAGATAAGATTAGAGAAAAAAGAATGAAATGGAGTGAACAAAGCCTCCAAGAAATATGGGACTATGTGAATAGACCAAACCAACGTTTGAATGGTGTACCTGAAAGTAATGGGGAGAATGGAACCAAGTTGGAAAACACTCTTCAGGATGTTATCCAGGAGAATTTCCCCAAGCTAGCAAGACAGGCCAACACTGAAATTTAGGAAATTCAGAGAACACCACAAAGATACTCCTCGAGAAGAGCAACCACAAGACACATAATCTTCAGATTCACCAAGTTGAAATGAAGGAAAAAATGTTAAGGGCAGCCAGAGAGAAAGGTCAGGTTACCTACAAAAAGAAGCCCATCAGACTAACAGTGGATCTCTCTGAAGAAACCCTACAAGCCAGAAGAGAGTGGGGGCCAATATTCAACATTCTTAAAGAAAAGTATTTTCAACCCAGAATTTCATATGCAGCCAAACTAAGCTTCATAAGCAAAGGAGAAATAAAACCTTTTACAGACAAGCAAATGCTGAGAGATTTTGTCACCACCAGGCCTGCCTTACAAGAGCTCCTGAAGGAAGCACTAAATATAGAAAGCAAAAACCAGGACCAGCCAATGCAAAAACATACCAAATTGTAAAGTCCATCAACACTATCAAGAAACTGCGTCAACTAACAGGCACAATAACCAGCTAGGATCATAACGACAGGATCAAATTCACACATAACAATATTAACATTAAATGTAAATGGGCTAAATGCTCCAATTAAAAGACACAGACTGGCAAATTGGATAAAGGGTCAAGACCCATTGGTGTGCTGGATTCAGGAGACCCATCTCACATGCAAAGGCACACGTAGGCTCAAAATAAAGGGATGGAGGAAGATTTACCAGGCAAATGGAAAGCAAAACAAAAAACAAAACAAAACAAAACAAAAACAAAGAAGGGCATTACACGATGGTAAGGGGATTAATGAAACAAGAGCTTGCTACCCTAAATGTATATGTACCCAATACAGGAGCACCCAGATTCATAAAGCAAGTTCTTAGAGACCTACAAAGAGACTTAGACTCCTCCACAATAATAGTGGGAGACTTTAACAGCCCACTGTCAATATTAGACAGATCAATGAGACAGAAAATTAACAAGGATATTCAAAACTTGAACTCAGCTCTGCACCAAGCAGACCTAATAGACATCTACAGAACTCTCCACCCCAAATCAACAGAATATACATTCTTCTCAGAACCACATTGCACTTATTCTAAAATTGACCACATAATTTGAAGTAAAACACTCCTCAGCAAATGCAAAAGAACAGAAATCATAGCAAACAGTCTCTCAGACAACAGTGCAATCAAATTAGAACTTAGGATTAAGAAACTCACTCACAACCACACAACTATATGGAAATTGAACAACCTGCTACTGAGTGACTACTTGGTAAATAACAAAATTAAGGTAGAAACAAATAAGTTCTTTGAAACCCATGATAACAAAGACACAATGTACCAGAATCTCTAGGACACAGCTAAAGCAGTGTTTAGACGGAAATTTACAGCACTAAATGCTCACAGGAGAAAGCAGGAAAGACCTAAAATTGACACCCTAACATCACAATTAAAAGAGCTAGAGAAGCAAGAGCAAACAAATTCAAAAGCTAGCAGAAGACAAGAAATAACTAAGATTAGAAGAGAACTGAAGGAAATAGGGACACGAGAAACCCTTCAAAAAATGGATAAATCCAGGAGCCAATTTTTGAAAAGATTAACAAAATAGATAGACTGCTAGCCAGACTGATAAAGAAGAAAAGAGAGAAGAATCAAATAGACACAATAAAACATGATAAAGGGGATATCACCACAGATCCCATAGAAATACAAACTACCATCAGAGAATACTATAAACACCTCTACCCAAATAAACTTGGAAATCTAGAATAAATGGGTATATTCTTGGACACATACACCCACCCAAGACTAAACCAGGAAGAATTGGAATCCCTGAATAGACCAATAATAAGTTCTGAAATTGAGGCAGTAATTAATAGCCTACCAACCAAAAAAAGCCCAGGACCAGGCAGATTCACCGCCGAATTCTACTGAAGGTACAATGAGGAGCAGGTACCATTCCTTCTTAAAACTATTCCAAACAATAGAAAAACAGGGACTTCTTCCTAACTTATTTTAAGGCCAACATCATCCTGATACCAAAACCTGGCAGAGACACAACGAAAAAAGAAAATTTCAGGCCAACATCCCTGATGAACATCGATGTGAAAACCCTCCAGAAAATACTGGCAAACTGAATCCAGCAGCACATCAAAAAGCTTATCCACCACGATCAAGTTGGCTTCATCCCTGGAATGCAAGGCTGGTTCAACATATGCAAATCAATAAATGTAATCCACCACATAAACAGAACCAAAGACAAAAACAACATGATTATCTCAATAGATGCAGAAAAGTCCTTCAATAAAATTCAAACATCCCTTCATGCTAAAAACTCTCAATAAACTAGGTATTGATGGAACATGTCTCAAAATAATAAGAGCTATTTATAACAAATCCACAGCCAATATCATACTGAATTTCCTTTGAAAACAGGCAGAAGACAAGGATGCCCTCTGTCACCACTCCTATTCACCATAGTATTGGAAGTTCTGGCCAGGGCAAACAAGCAAGAGAAAGAAATAAAGGGTATTCAAATGGGAAGAGAAGAAGTCAAATTGTCTCTGCAGATGACATGATTGTATATTTAGAAAACCCCATCTTCTTAGCCCAAAATCTCCTTAAGCCGATAAGCAACTTCAGCAAAGTCTCAGGATACAAAATCAATGTGTAAAAATCACAAGCATTCCTATACACTAATAATAGACAAACAGAGAGCCAAATCATAAGTGAACTCCTATTCACAGTTGCTATAAAGAGAATAAAATACCTAGGAATCCAACTTACAAGGGATGTGAAGGACCTCTTCAAGGAGAACTACAAACCACTGCACAAGGAAATCAGAGAGGACACAAACAAATGGAAAAACATTTCATGCTCATGGATAGAAAGAATCAATATTGTGAAAATGGCCATACTGCCCAAAGTAATTTATAGATTCAGTGCTATCCCCATTAAACTACCATTGACTTTCTTCACAGAATTAGAAAAAACTACTTTAAATTTCACATGGAACCAAAAACTAGCCCATATAGCCAAGATAATCCTAAGCAAAAACAGAAAAGCTGGAGTCATCATGCTACCTGACTTCAAACTGTACTACAAGGCTGCAGTAACCAAAACAGCGTGGTACTGGTACCAAAACAGATATATAGACCAATGGAGCAGAACAGAGGTCTCAGAAATAACACCGCACATCTACAACCATCTGATCTTTGACAAACCTGACAAAAACAAGCAATGGGGAAAGGATTCCCTATTTAATAAATGGTGCTGGTAAAACTGGCATCCATATGCTGAAGCTGAACCCCTTCCTTACACCTTATAGAAAAATTAACTCAAGATGGATTAAAGAATTAACTGTAAGACGTAAAACCATAAAAACCCTAGAAGAAAACCTAGGCAATACCATTGAGGACATAGGCATGGGCAAAGACTTTGTGACTAAAACACCAAAAGCAATGGCAACAAAAGCCAAAATTCACAAGTGGGATCTAACTAAATTAAAGTTTCTGCACAGCAAAAGTAACTACCATCAGAGTGAACAGGCAACCTACAGAATGGGAGAAAATTTTTGCAATCTACTCATCTGACAAGGGGCTAATATCCAGAATCTACAAGGAACTTAAATTTACAAGAAAAAAACAACCCCATCAAAAAGTGGGCAAAGGATATGAACAGACATTTCTCAAAAGAAGACATTTATGCGGCCAACAAACATATGAGAAAGAGCTCATCATCACTGGTCACTAGAGAAATGCAAATCAAAACCACAATGAGATACCATCTCATGCCAGTTACAATGGCGATCATTAAAATGTCAGGAAACGCCGGGCATGGTGGTTCACGCTTGTATTCCCAGCACTTTGGGAGGCCCAGGCTGGTGGATCACAAGCTCAAGAGTTCAAGATCAGCCGGCCAATATGGTGAAACCCCGTCTCTACTAAAAATACAAAAGTTAGCCAGGCGTGGTGGTGGGTGCCTGTAGTGCCAGCTACTCGGGAGGCTGAAGCAGGAGAATTGCCTGAACCCTGGAAGGTGGAGGTTGCAGTGAGCTGAGATCACACCACTGCATTCCAGCCTGGGTGACAGAGTGAGACTCCGTCTCAAAAAAACCAAAAAACAAACAAAAAAAACAGGAAACAACACATGCTGGAGAGGATGTGGAGAAATAGGAACAGTTTTACACTGTTGGTAGGAGTGTAAATTAGTTCAATCATTGTGGAAGACAGTGTGGTGATTCCTCAAGGATCTAGAACCAGAAATATGACTTGACCCAGTAATCCCATTACTGGGTATATACACAAAGGATTATAAATCATTCTACTATAAAGACACATGCACACGTATGATGTATGTTTATTGCAGCACTATTCACAATAGCAAAGGCTTGGAACCAACCCAAATGCCCATCAATGATAGACTGGATAAAGAAAATGTGGCACATACATACCATGGAATACTATGTAGCCATAAAAAAGATGAGTTCATGTCCTTTCCAAAGACATGGACGAAGCTGGGAACCATCATTCTCAGCAAACTAACACAGGAACAGAAAACCAAACACTACATGTTCTCACTTATAAGTGGGAGTTGAACAATGAGAATACATGGACACAGGGAGGGGAACATCACACACTGGGGCCTATTGGGGCTTGAGAGGTAGAAGAGGGATAGCATTAGGAGAAATACCTAATGTAGATGACAGGTTGATGGATGCAGCAAACCACCATGGCACATGTATACTTATGTAACAAACCTGCACGTTCTACACATGTATCCCAGAACTTAAAATATAATAAAAA
>NW_012101965.1:1537305-1537846 GCF_000951045.1 Mandrillus leucophaeus
CCCTTCATGCTAAAAACTCTCAATAAACTAGGTATTGATGGAACATGTCTCAAAATAATAAGAGCTATTTATAACAAATCCACAGCCAATATCATACTGAATAGGCAAAAGCTGGAAGCATTTCCTTTGAAAACAGGCAGAAGACAAGGATGCCCTCTGTCACCACTCCTATTCACCATAGTATTGGAAGTTCTGGCCAGGGCAAACAAGCAAGAGAAAGAAATAAAGGGTATTCAAATGGGAAGAGAAGAAGTCAAATTGTCTCTGCAGATGACATGATTGTATATTTAGAAAACCCCATCTTCTTAGCCCAAAATCTCCTTAAGCCGATAAGCAACTTCAGCAAAGTCTCAGGATACAAAATCAATGTGTAAAAATCACAAGCATTCCTATACACTAATAATAGACAAACAGAGAGCCAAATCATAAGTGAACTCCTATTCACAGTTGCTATAAAGAGAATAAAATACCTAGGAATCCAACTTACAAGGGATGTGAAGGACCTCTTCAAGGAGAACTACAAACCACTGCACAAGGAAAT
>NW_012101965.1:1540921-1590423 GCF_000951045.1 Mandrillus leucophaeus
GGGATAGCATTAGGAGAAATACCTAATGTAGATGACAGGTTGATGGATGCAGCAAACCACCATGGCACATGTATACTTATGTAACAAACCTGCACGTTCTACACATGTATCCCAGAACTTAAAATATAATAAAAAAAAAAATTTAAAAAAGACTCTGCCTCAAAAATAAATACATAAATAAATAAATAAAAAAGAGCCATATAACTCATTGCAGCCTTAAGCAGTCCTCCCACCTCAGCCTCCTGAGTAACTGGAACTAAGGTGCCTGTTCACTCTTACTGCTATCTAATAATCCATTGTATGAATATACATCACAATGCATTTCTCTTTTCTCCTGTTAATGAACATTTGGATCATTTGAAGTTTGGAGCTGTTATGAATATTGCTGAGATGAACATTTTACTACCATTTTTTGGTGAACATATGTATGCATTTCTGTTTTATGGGTGTATAGCTAGGAGTAGAGTGTATACCACTGAGTGTATACCTAGGATTGGAATTTTTGGATCATAAGGTAGGTATATGTCCTAATAAATATTGCCAAACATTAAAAAAAGAAAAACAAAAAGAGCCTTAATAAACGAAAGCAATAAGACTGTCTTGTATGGTAGATAAACTGAGAAATTAGAATACATACTTGGAATTTGGATATTAAAGAAGAAAATAATTTAGCTGGCTCTGATAATGGTGGTTATGTTAAAAGGGCATATTCTGATGAATTGGAGATGCACACTGAAATATTTATGGGTATGAAGACACAATATCTGGGATTTGCTTTCAAGGAGTTCAGGAAAACCAAAAAAGAGGATGTGATAGATGAAACAAATTGGGCAGAATGTTGGTAATTATTGAAACTGGAGGATGGCTATAGAGTGGCTCTTTTTTTTTTTAATTTATTTTTTATTATTACTATACTTTAAGTTCTAGGGTACCTGTGCATAACGTGCAGGTTTGTTACATATGTATACTTGTGCCATGTTGCTGTGCTGTACCCCTGTCTCTTATACACATCTAGATGTGTATAAGAGACAGAGGCTACAGTAACCAAAACAGCATGGTACTGGTACCAAAACAGAGATATAGACCAATGGAACAGAACCGCGTCCTCAGAAATAATACCACACATCTAGAGTGGCTCTTTATAGTACTTGTCACTTTTTCATTAAAGTTTTCTACTTTAAAAGTTAAAATTTTAAAAAATGATTATAAATATATTTTTAAAGTGTGATTCTAAAATCTGACTGATCATCCGAATCACCTGAGGAGCTTAAAAAAATAGATTCTGGGAGCTGCACAGTCCTGCGGAATCAGTCGTCTGCGAGTCCGTTTGTACTGGATGGGAGGTGGGGATGAAGGCTTGCGCATGGAGGAATGTGTTATTTTTTAATTTCCTAGTTCTGGCAGCCAGCACAGCCATGCTGCCTCCTCTGCTTTGTCTGACCCAGGAGATCTTACATCAGTCTTCCTTCCTCCCTGCCTTCTTCTCTCTTTCCTGTCTTCCCTCCTCCTCCCTGTTGTTTTCTCTTTCTTCACTTTATGAAAGTTTAGGGCAGGAAACTTAGAAGGGCCACAGGGTCCTAGCATCCCTTTCCTCTTCCCATCAGAGGAAAAGTGTCCTCATTGTCAAGCGGGGCCTTGTGCTTGAGGACCGGGCCTGGACCTCATACAGTTATTATTTATGAAAAGCTGCCTTGCTACCATGGATGAGCGATGTGTGCACTGCTCAGGTGCGCCTCAAAATAAAGCTGCTTAGGAAGCACAGTCTTAATATCCCAGCCTTTCTTTTTCTTTCAGCATTCATCAATTGAAAACATCACAATCTGTTCTTAAATAATTTATTTTTTAATGTTGACTCTTGTGAAAAGTTACATTTATTTAGAAATACTTGAAGAAATCCAACAAAGAATAGGTGGCTTTCTATTAGGGACAATTAAATGTGCAAATTTCAAATACTTTTTATAATAAGTATAAATAATTCAATTTTTTCACATTAAGAATGGAGATAATGATCAACACAAAATATTAAGGTATCAACTTTAAGAGAATAAGATGAAAACACTGAAGTTTATTTGATATCTTTGGAAAGAAATTATAAAGATTTGTCTGGGAAAAAACTTAGGCAGCTCTAAGGGGAAAGCATGTCTAATAATATGAGTAAAGGCTGTGTAGAGTTATAGATCACATATATTTTCAGGTCATAAGCACAGACCCCCAAAATGACAGCCTTTATCTCAGGGGAAAATACATTTCCCCTCCTTTTTTTTTTTTTTTTTCTTCTAGAGCAAATATGACAGCAACCACAAAGCACACAGAGAAACTGTAAGCTAGCAACAGAAAGAGATTTCCTCATACTCATGGTTACTGGCTTTTGCTGTCCCAATACCAGGGTACCATGGGATGCAAGGGGCTTCCCAGCCCCCCAGGACACAGTGTTAACACAGAAAATAAAACCATCACAAAAGGCCATATCTCCCTGTGACCATTCCCAATCTCATCCCTGCTCCTTCCCTATCTCATCTCCAAGGAGGTAGGACACTCAGAGGCATTAACAGAATACAGAGGATGGTTTTTTACTACATAGCTGGAGTTTCATAAGGAGAAGCACGAAACTTTGATGAATATATATACCTTGGATGCAATTCCTTCTTTCCCGGGGAGGCAAGCAAAGTGTACCAAAGAGGCCAATTTACCCGCTGTGGTCAGGAACTTGCCCACAACCTGACTCAAAGCAAATATGTTCTCTCAAGAGGACACTGAAGCGTTTTCCCCAGAGCTGAAGAAATATCTTCACTTAAATAATCTCGAAGTTTGTAATAAAATAAATAAAGTGAATTACACAAACAGGACTAGAGCTCCCTTTAAAAAGGCAGCTGGTTGAGTTTATGCAAGCAGTGTATATACAAGCTCATGCCCCAACAACAACCAGAAAACAGGTTATTATTATTTAGCCTTCCTATTATACTTCTAGGGCAGCATTTCAATATAATTTAAAAAAAAAAAATCCCTCATACATAATGTAAGGGTATACTACACATGTACACACTTTTACTCCTCAGTTCAAGCTTACTTCTTTAGAAGTAAAGACAGTAATAACCCAAAGAGTGACACGTCTTCCCACTAAAATATTCTTTTAAAAGGTGCATATTGTAAAGAGCAGCTTGTTTTTCTGTCACCGTGAACATGTTCAGTCTCAGCAGCCTCAGAATCACAGTCCATGGATGGTTCTGCATTTCTGCCGGGTCCTCAGGAAAGCACCCGGGCAGGTAGGGAAAAACCATGAACTACAAACACTCTCTGAATACGTCCATTTTCCCTGAGCTTCCTTGAGCTTCTTGCAGAGGGCCTCGCTGCCATGAGGATCTGGCTTCACATCTCTGAGAGATGCTAGGGGAGGGGAGGTGGAAGGGCTCTGGCTTCTCCAACCCACCTGACTGCGTGTCTTTTCCCTTCTCAGCCAAGATGATGAAGCAGTCCTGATGGGCAGGGTGCAGGCGCCTCGGCCAGTCCCCGCACACCTTCCAAGTCCAAAGAAGTTCCTGGCCTCTTGCTTGGTAGGAGAGGAGGAACCTTGGGCTGAATCTGACATCATCCCTTGCCAGTTACAAGCTTTGCTTTCTAAGGCCACCTGGGAGCACTCCCTGGTTACCAAACCTGAGCATCGTGGGCACCACAAAGAGCTTATCTTTCCTCTCCTGCTCAGACACCCTTGAGCCCGCTGTTGCAGTGGCAGCTGAGGGTTCAGAGGATAGCACCATGATGACTGACAGCTCGAGGCCCCACTTCTTGCAGGAGGTGACCCGCCTGTTTCCGGTTAGCCATACATCTGCTTGAACTGAAAGCACTCGTTGCAGTAGCCGTTGCACTTGGCATTGCCAAAGTGATCACAGGCGGGGGCCCGGCAGCGCTGCTTGGGGGGGTCTTCGGGGGCAGGCTCACCCCGGTGGGCCCCGGCGCCCATCCTCGGGTTGGGATGCTGGCACTCCATGCAGAGCTCCTCGCTGCGGCAGGCCAGGATGTTCTTGCAGGAGGCCCGGGCGCACTTGGGCCTTGAGGTGCTCTGTGTGGTTCGAGGCACATCTCTGCGCTGGCTCGATCTCTGAGTGGAAAGAACAGACAGATCATTAAAAAGTCAGGAAGCTATTGCTCACATTTCTTATGGACAGCACAGTGAAATCTCATTGGATAGTGTGGAGTCTACAAAGAGCTTTACCAGCCTGAGCAAGGGAACAGGAGAGCACCGCAGTCTATGAGCCAGAGCTCTTGAAGGATGTTTCCTTCCAATCTCAAGGAAAGCTGACTTGGCCCCCAGGGAGGCTGAGGAAAACCGTCAAGCCTAAGTTGGCCTGCAAACTTTCCCTGGCTCTCTTCTGTTGGGACCAATAACCACTGTTCTTAGATAGCTTCTCTACCATTATGTGAACAACAGGCGACACGCCTGTATCTGTCAAAGCTGGCTTTTCTGATGTACCATTAAGCGCAGGCCCCTGGGAAGCTCTGTCTGTTCGCTCCTTGTGATAAACGATTATTTAAGAAGAGCTGCTTTTTAGATGTCTGTGCTTCTCTTACAAATCAAAGCAGCCTCTGATCACTGTCTGGCTTTCTGGGGGCTGGAAGAAGTTTTATGCAATGGCTGTGTTTCTTTGTTGTTAAAATAAATTCGAAAGTATTCTTGGAGCATGAAAATCGGTGGCAGCATTTCGGACCTGGGGAGCCACAGTGACATGGACATTCCCCTTCAGGTTCTGAACTCATCCTTTATCATGAGGGGACAGAACCTGGCAGAGACGAAAGCCTGCTTGTCACTGTCGGAAGCCAACGCTCCAGCAAAAAGCACCGGACACACGGGAGGGAGGGAAAACTCCTCGAAATGTCTCACCAGTTGCTCTTCTGTCCTTTTGGCCTCATGAAATCTCTGATTCTGAGCTTCAATGAAACACTTCTGGCAGTATCCTTCAAACATGGTGCTTCCAAGGGTGCCGCACTCCCTCCCCAGGCATGGAATGGTGTTCTGGAACCTGGAGGCTGTGGGACTGGCTTTCCCTGAGGCAGCGACCAAATCTACACGAGAGTGGATGCTAGTTAGTACCACATAGGGGTCACCCCACAGATACAGAGATGCTGACATTAGAGAAATAAATGGGTTCCAAATACCGATTAGGCCAGCCTTAAATATATAGAAATATATATATGTACATATTTAAGTATATACATTCAGCAAAAGAAATAATAACAACACTATTATGGAAACATCTTTGGCTTTACCAATCTCTCATTTCGAACTTGAAGCACTGATTGGTCACAGGAACAGGGCAAAGAGCAGGCATTACCTGGTCACCCTTCTTTCAAATGAGAGATTTCCAAAACCACATCTGTTTCCTTACAGTGTCAAGAGAGACTTCCTTCTCTCCAGTTACTACTCTTCAGATTTTAAGATTGTTCTATTATATCTAAGTTGCAAAAGAAGTCTAGTTTAAGACTGTCTTAGATACGCCAGACCTGAACGGTCTAGTAAAAGCAAATCCCATGAGCTCTGTCTACAGGGCGCTGTGGTTTTTGGAATGTGATATTAGGAGCTGCTACAACCACGCAGTGCCTTTTGCCTCCATGGGCAGCTGGCAGGGCCACCGTGGCTGTCCCATGCACAAGCCAGTAGAAAAGCACGGTAGGTCCTGACCACTCTGCCTGACTGCCCACACGGGATTTTTTTCCTTAAAGATCAGGAGCAAAACCTCTTCTGGACAGTAGCTGCTATGTTAGGAGGTCAACCATTTCACTCACGTTTGTTTTCTCTGTACTCGATGAAACACAGTGTGCAAAAGCCCTTGTTTTCTGGAGTCCCAAAATACATGCAGCCAGCTTTTCTGCACTTGCTGGTCCCCGTCCTGTCCCCCGGAGTCCGTGCAGCTTGAGACAGGCAGCCAGCGGGGGCGTCATTTCCAGCTCTGTGGCAAGAATGCGGGGAGGGGCTCCGGACGAGCTGTGAGGGATCTGACTTGGAACGCTGGTGACAGGAGGGAGGGAGGCTGGTGCTGAGGCTGGAGGAGGCCTCTGCTGTAGTCCTTTTGAAGCAAGTACTGCAGATCCCATTAAATGTCCTGGTGACATCCTGGAGGCAGGCTTGGCACTTCCCGGGATCCAAGTGCCTTGTGTGGTCTGCGGCGTGGCTGGCGTGAAGTTGCCGGGCGTTGTGGCAACGTTCACAAAATCCGTTGTGCTGCACATTCAGTGTGAAGGGGCAGCCGGGGCTCCTGCACTTCATGGCAGTGGTCTCACTGAACAGAAAAGGGCTGGGTGCTGTCGGTGGAGCAGAATGAGGCCCCCCAGTGGGCTCCTCGGGGTTCCACGCCAAGGGCTCATAGGCTTCTCCCCGAGAGGCCCCGAGCGCCATGCCAGGGAGCCCCTCGGGGCCCGGCTTGGAGTTCAGCTTTGGGAGTTTGTTTTGATTCTTTTGCCGCCTCTCTGAGCACTCATGGCATAAAGGCTGGGTGTTCACAGACATGAAGAAGGGGCAGTTGGGCGTTTCACATTTTACATCCATGAGAGAAAGCTGGGGCAGGGAAGATTCCATGGGATTCTGGGCATGCATCTCTCTCCTCCCCTGCTCGCTGTTTTCCTGCCATTTCTTGTACTCATGCTGAACAAGCTCAAAGTAATCATCTACCAGATTGATTTCTTTTGGTAAGTTAGCTTCATCCAACCTGAAGACCAAAAAGAAAAAATATGTATGAGACTACACAAAATCACACACAAGATTTTACATCATTAGCCTACAGAACAAAGTTTTAGAATATGGATTATGGCAAGAATTGCAGAACCATTAACTGAAACGCAGGCCTGTGATGAAGAGCTCACACTTTTCACGTAACATGATCTGACACATTTCCCAACACGTTCTAGAGTCAAGAATGATGTCAGTTAGTTTGCTAAGACTTCCTTATTTTTAAAATCACAGTTTCATTTAATCAATCTTGGTCCATCCAAAAATTATAGATAGTTTTAAAACAAGGGCTAAAAAAAAAAAAAAAATCAGCTGACTCTTTAATTTCTCAGAGATCAAGTTTTGAGTAAAACATCACTCAGGCCATTCATTTGGGACTAGTCTACTTTATAGCACAAACTACTTTGGAACCTCAGGTTGGGTATTTTGCTATTACTAACTTTAAACTTGTGTCTGGTCTCCACCAGCATTAGCAGCCATGAGTAACTAAGATGCAGACACACTCAAAGGCACTTGTCTATTTACTGTTGACTCTGTAATTTGCTAATCTCCACGTTGAGAGACAGATTCTCTTACAGCCTCCTTGTCATCTCTTGTGCATCTCAAGTGCTCAGAAACAGGCATCTCTTTAACATAAAGCCAACGTTTAAAGACCAGATACCTGCACAGTGGGCATTCTGGGGCTTTCCTCCCATTCCATGTGGCAGAATCATAAGCTGCAACAGGAACAATTCTACAGCCCCAGCTATGTCTGATGTGCCTGTTCTTACCAAGAAGCCAAGAGAGAAAGCTTTTTGTTTCCAAGTGTTTTCACTTGCTAGTCGTTTTAATACGTACCAGAGTAATTAAAATACAAAAACAAAAAACAACAACTATCCTTGATGTAAATGCACTTTGAAAACCCATAATTCTGCAGTTCTGGCTTTTGGGATCCAGATATCTAGGAAACTCAATATGGATAAATGACTTATTTCGATTTGAAACCCAAGTTAGTACGGCCTTACAGAATCCTCTCTAACCATGCACAAGGCTCTGAATTTGTTTCCCACTGGCAGAAACTGGCCACAAATCACTCTACTGTTGAGCTTCAGGGTGGCAGCAACTCAGGTGGCTGAGGTTAAAGACAGTTACAGATGACACAGGAGAGAGCTGAACATAAACTGCTTACTTTGCGGCATTGATGAGATGAGTTGTGCCATGGTCCCAGCCTTGGACAGGGATTTCTATCACCATTAAGTACTCTTTTAAGAGCTTCTCCTTCATCTCATTTTCAGGATCTGTCAAAAAGTGAACTTTCAAGTCTTCAAATCTTCCTCGGTCTCTGTTAACAAGTGGAACAGCTCGGATTTCTGAGGGAAAAAAAATAACACATAAGTAAAACCGTATTCTACTAAACAAGGCCATAGGTAAGTAGATCTCATTTTGAAAGTGTGTAAAATATATAATTTACAGAATAGAAAACTATTCTCAGCCACAGTTAAACCCAAAAGGGAAAACAAAATACGCTACAATCTCATATAAAAATGCACTATTTTCAGGAAACTCACAGAATATTAACCAGCCTGGAGGGAGTGGATCTTATTGGTTGAAGTCCCAGGCTTTAGAATCAGACTGACCTGAGTTTGAATCCTGGCTTTTGTCAAGTTGTGTGACATTAGGCAGGTCAGTTGACCTCTCTAAGCTTTAACTGTCTAATCTGTAAAATAAGGCTACCAAGGCCTACATCTCACAAGAATGCTAAGAGGATAAAAATGCCATAAAATAGTATATCCAAAGCACAGTGCTTATTCCACATGAAGCTATTAAAATAACAGCTAATAGGCCAGGCACAGTGGCTCATGCCTGTAACTTTGAGAGGCCAAAGCGGGAGACTGCTTGTCCCCAAGGGGTTGAGGCTGCAATGAGCCATGATTGTGCCACTGTACTCCAGCTTGGACAACAGAGGGATACCCTGTTTCAAAAAGAAATAAAAAAGCTAACCTGACAGGCATTTACTTGCTCCATAACAGGCACTGTGTGCCTTAATTTATCATGTATGAAAGTACTTTCCAAGTCATATTCAAAAAGATATGAGGGTATTATGAGTTACTGCTATTGCATTACTCTTACTAACCAAGCAAGTCACAGAACAATGTATTTAAATAAAAATAATATACTTAAATAAGATTGTTTCAATAAGAAGCAAAAAAACCCTTGATGTTTCAGTGTCTAGTTACAAATCTGAATTAATGCAGTTTTCTCACCAGGCCCACTGTCCTTCAGGGTCACCAAGGGTACAAAATGATGGCTGTCATAGCCGAGAACAATGGGGTATCTGTAGCATTCCTGGGCAGGCCAATGGAGAGGCAAGTAAATTCCACCCACTTTCAAAGGGGCGAAATTGGAACCTGATTCCAAACTTCTTAGCATTTTGTCTGTTCAAAGAAAGAGAAAGAAAAATGAGGCCCTTAGGTGACTGTCATCAAATTCCATTTCACTCTGTTACCTGAACTTTGGCAGTGTGGTTTTCTCGACGAGCCAAGCCATAAAGCTGAAAGCATTTAAGTACAGATATGTGATCTATAGGCATCTCACCTGAAATGACAATGATTGGCCTTCTGAGGATGTTGCAAAGGACAAATATGTGTATTTCTTCCAGTGAGTTGTACTGAAGTCCACTTCGGGCCATGGGTGTGTCTGTGGAAGCCATTTTGATAAGGTTGTCCCATTCATCATTCCAGTTCTAAGGGGAGGGGGGTGAAAGAAAGGAAAAAAAAAGCTTGAATGTACCCTGTGCTCCCTGTACTAAAAAGTCATTCTGACATCACTCTACAATTATTCATTTATATAACTCAGCTTATTTTTCCCCTTTCATGAAACCATCATTCAAATGATCACCCTTTTTTCCCCATTTCCATTTTCTTCCTTTACTTTTTTCCACTACAAGGCAAACTCAAAAGTTGGGGAGGACGGGACAGCACCTGCTTTAAAAAAAAAATCCCTGATGAGGTATCACATTGCAGCCCCTTATCCAAATGTTCCCCAAAATTCCAAACTTGTGACTGAGGATGGTGAGGCACGTGTCTTAATCTTATTGGCTGGCTCAGCAAAGCTAAGGGCAATCAAACCGAAAAACAACAAAACACCAGTGTAAAAGGCCATGATCAAAAGACTTGCTGCTACAGGGAACAGATGCACAGCTGGGAATCTGCTAACCAAAAATAGGGCAAAAGCCTTGGGTGAGTCCCACTGGAGGTTTCTGGTGTTTTCCATTGAGTATGCTTCGCTTAGACAAATTCATATGACCTAGTCCATCAGATGCTACCAGAGGGCAGGGACTCGTCCAGGGGTACCCTATGCCACCATGGAGCTCTGTCAGTAGATAATTAGGGGGAAAAACATACCCGAGTATCATAGCAAAGCCCCGTTTCAACAAATTCCTGAGATTTGAGAGACTCCAGTTGCCAGCGGAATTTAAAGTTGCGTGTGTCTGTTTCCTTCAACGTGCTGAACAGCGCCTTCCTCAGTACCAGGTCTGTGTCCTGAACGCCCCACATGTACTGAGAAGTGGCATGCATGAGGCAATTGCCATCACCTGAGGACAGAAAGGAAAAGAGAAGGAGTCAACTTATCTGCATGGAAGGCCCAGCAAAGGTTTCAGAATAAACCAGCCCTACTGCTATTCTAGTGGACTGAATGGTTTAATTTGGTTTAATTTCCTAGTCAAGGGCAAACTGATATTTCATAAGATGATGACAGCTTTAAGGAAAAAACAGTTCTTTTTATTCTTCTTTTTAATGAATGACACCAACTGCAAAGGAGCCAGGGGACCTTGGTTCTAGCTTAACTCTGCTCCTACCTAGTTCAGGCGACCTGGGGGAAATTCCTTGAGCTCTCTGGGCATTTTTCCTGTTTGTGAAATGAGGGCAGTGAGTGACGGTCTCTAAAGCCCCATTCCTTCCTACCATCCCCTGATCTGCCGGTGAAGGCACTGGCATGGCTGCTCTCTAATTCTAAGGAAGCGCACACAAGGCTGCACGCACAAACCAGGAAGCAGGCATGGCTTGCTAGACAGGGATGGTCTGGCTGTGACTCAATGGCAAATGACTTGACCATTCCACTTTAGCCTTTGGGCCCTGGGAGTTTCCTCTCCTGGTGTGTAAAGTGGCGTTGACAACACTGAATTACCTATGGCCTGCTAGTCCAGCTCTCAAAAATGCCTTATGCAAACCTGCTTGTTAGTAACTGTAAAGTACAAAAGTTAAAAAGCACCTGGGTGTCTAAATTTGAAAATAATTCAGTGTTTAAGGCTGACATTTTGAGAAAAAAACAAAAAACAAAAAACAAGTTTAATTGTATGCCATTAATTTGTGACATTTCCAGTTTAAAACTCACAATTCAATGGGCTGCATTTTTTTTCAACCCCCAAACAATAAATCTTTTGGGAGAATGTTTAAAACAAAAAACGTTAACTCCTTAATCTCCTTTGGCAAGTGCAAAATAATTTTTATAAAGAAAAGTTAAACTGTTTCTTATATTACTCTATAAGTAGGGCAATAAAGTTATTTGAAATTTTATCAAATTGTAATTATAGTCAAACTGTAAAGAAACCAAAAAACCTCAAATATATATCCACAGCCAGTATTCCTTCAATTTATACATTTAGAAAAACTAGCTAAGTATTCAAACAAATGAACAAAAAAGATCACCCAAGCCTTGTGTCTTGGCAGACGTGTAGCAATGATTGCATTCTGTTGAAATTTCCCCTTTGCAAAATCTAGAGCAAAGATAAGGCTTTTTTTCTTCTTGTGCTTACTTTCAGTTCTTTATTGAGATGCACCAGTATAAAATTCCCTAAGTAACATCTGGAATTCCCCAGTGCTAAGTTATTTGACTAGCAATTGAGCAACAGCTATTGTACTTTTTGTTCTGGTGTGTAGACATTTAAACTGCGAAGTGCACCCTGGACTTTCCAAGTGGGTGTGGTCAGGGTGAGCTGGAATAGGGCTACTCATTATACAAGTGAAATCGCTGCAGCCAATAGACGCTGGAATTTTTCACATGAAGTTTCAATTTTATGCCACCTACTCCCTTCCTCATTCACCACAGTCTCATATCCTCAAATGCAAACTTGTGAATCACCCCCTCCCCAAACAGATATTGCCTTTGAAGAACCCTCCTATCAAGGGAAGGATTAATTTTTTTTAAAAGGTGCTAATCAAAATCAAATTTAAAAAGTCATTTGTTTTCCTCCCCTCCCTAAATATCTTTTCTTCGTTTTTTAGAATCTTAAGGAGTTTTCTTGAAAGTGAAGAAACAAAAGGATTCTGAGTCCAAAACTGATTTCCCAGAAAATGTTACACAAATACACCTGCTTTTGCAGTTTTATTTCTAGTGTGGCTCCTTGTTGATTTAAAGGACATGTTTGCAAAATAAGTGTTTCCTATTTATATTCCTTTTTTTTCTCTAGTGGAAATAGAGCATTTCCTTTCTTAAGGAAATAAAGCAAAAAGTCAGTTAATTCTCTTAATAAGGTTTTCCCCTTTCTACCACATTTTTAATTCAGCAGAATCTTTGTTTCTAACTCCCCCAGAGTTGACTCCATCTCTTTTTGGTAACAAATGGGAGAGGATTAAAACCACAAATTGTCAGGCACATAAACCCCGTGATGATGACTTCACATAATTACCTACCTCTATGTATCACTTAATTTAATGCCAAGAACAATGCAGACAGTAGCTATCCCTAGTTTTCTTTCTATGTATGTTTCTAAGAATCAGTGTTTCATAAGTCTAGGCAAGATGTTGGGGTAATGTACAAGAGTCCCCAGAATCAAAATTTAAAAACCCATGTCCACTAATCACTCTAAGTTACCCAAGTCAAAAAAAGCCAAAGTTAATGTACCAATGAAGTTAATTAAGTTAGTGTTCTTATCATAATCATTGTCAACAAGGATTTTCTTCCCTTGGACATATTATTTCTATTAGGATGGTTTGGGACTGTCACAGATATAAGGACCTGAGATTCCTGCTCTTATGTAGACTATGAGCATTTAATTGATCTTGTACAGTCTACTTGCTTATTGTCATAATTATCCACATCCATAGAGTAGAATTTTGTGCCTGCATGGAACAGTATGCTCTGACATTCCTGTTAATGCACATATTCTTACCCAAGGGAAATGATTAAAAAACAAAACAGTAAAGCTTGGAATAGGAAATAGCTACTAGTGGTAAAGGCCATTGGCAGAACAGCACAGACAGGAAGGAATTCAGTGACTAAGAACCCCTAAAAATAATGAAGGTGAAGTCTAAAATTCATGCTAAAAATTTCAGCTATCTATTTCACCTTGCAGGGCATAGGCAATAGAACCTAGGTCAGAGAGGAGGAGGAGACAAATGAAGTTCTTCATGTCTTCAACAGCCATTCACTGGTTAACCCATAAAATGCTACCAATTCAAGAAGTGTAAGAACATCACAAGCATTTTCTAATGACAGTGGGAAACAAATGTACTACCAGTTTTCACACCATGCTTTCCTTTTGAACTTAAAGGCTTTTAACATTTCCATTACGGGCCAGTGAAGGGTATTTTACAGATGATTAAACATTTGCAAGAATGAGAAACAAATTGCCTAATCGGGGTATGGTGTTTACAAATGCATTCTCCAAGCCTCAATGTGCTCTGCAATATACGCAATCAGAAAATATCCTTAATAAATAGATTCACAAAACAAGTCTGCTATTATCACATGCCCCGAATAGAGATTCTATACTAAGGTCTCAATACTAAATCTCAAGACTGATTTGAGCCTGGGCTTGTGCTATTAAAGCTTGAATGGGGACCCAACAGGCGGGAGCTATCACCCAGGCAAAAGAAGCACAACAGATCAAGTCTTACCGTTCGTTTTCAGCGCCACAAGCTTCCTGACTTCTCGACACCAGTTGAGTTTCTTCTGGCTTTCCAGGGAAGCCTGGATGTTTTTGTCGATGAGGGCTTTGTGGATGATCTCCCGAAATTGAGGACAAAACTGGCAAGTTCTGAACATTTCCAGTGTGTATCGGTGCATGGTTTTAAAATGATGAATGATCCCATTAGTAGGTTTAAAAATATCTTCTGGAGTTCTCTCCCGTATCTTCACAGCTTTCCGCATATTGCTCAAATACAAAGCCTGAGGAAGGACTTGTTCAGCCATTGTGCTCTCCAACACCTGAAAAGGAAAGGAAAAAAAAGCCATTCCATTAGCCTAACTTCAATACGACTCCTATATAGCTGCCTGCAGGAAACCCCAGTGTTTGATCTTGTCATTACCCTGATCTGTAGGCAAAAGATCTTAGCACCTCTACTCCCGGGATACTAGCTGGCCCCAGAGATTAACTCACACTGGACTGTTTTAAGTTACATCACTTTAAAAGATTAGCCTAAACAGGAGAAGGAAGGCAGAGAGTGGGTACTGAGGAGGAGGGGAATAACCCGTGTTTTCAGTAACTTTTGTCAGGGAGCCAACCCTGCCTGTCAGCAACAGGTACTGCTCCTCAAAACCAACTTAAGCTCCCGTTTCATTCTGAGGCCACGCTGAACAGCGCTGGATTTGGGGAGTACCGGATGCCAGTTAAGGGCTCAACATAGCCCTGACAAGTCTGTAGCTCCTCCCCTCAGACCACCACCAGGCAATCCTACTCTTGGGCCAAATCTTGAGTTGTCACTCCCTCCCTATGCTGGAAGGACAGTAAAATACTTTATGAAAAATCTTGCAATTTTATGCTGTCACTTAGGCTGCTGGTGTTTCCTCTTTATCCCCAAAGAGAAGTATTTATAAAGTGTGTATTCATAAAGTTTATTCTAATGTTTATAAAGAGTTAAAACCGAATGTTTTCTAATCAATAAAAAAGCCCATTTCCACCAAGATACTCTGTAATTTTAAGAGCAGTCAGCATTCCTTCAGAACCTCCCAATCGGACTTCATATCAGAGTAAGAAACAGACTAACAATAGGCTAGGCATGGTGGCTCACGCCTTTAATCCTGGCACTTTGGGAGGTCTAGGTGGGAGGATCACTTGAGCTCATGAATTTGAGATTAGGCTGGGCAACATAGTGAGACCTAGATCTCTACGAAAACAAAAAATGAAAAACCACAAAATAATAATAGAACAATAAATTCTATACTTCTAAGAACAGATATTGGAGCTCAATCATTTTAACTCAACTGCCAATGAAATTTTATCATCACCCTCCAGGTACCAACACAGGGGCATGTCTGCCTGGCTTTTCACCGTGAAATCTTTAAGCATAATCAACTAGTAGAAGGAATGAAAGTCTAGAAGCAGACAAGGAAAGAAGTTTCCACCAGGAAGCCACTCTGGCAAATGAAGGAGGAAAGGCGGCAAAGACCAGCATCTACAACCCATGCCAACAGTGCAGGATGATGCAAATTAACATGATGTGGGATCTCTCCAGAATGGAACAGTGTAAAAAGCCAGCTCTGATTCATTAGCCCTTAGTAGGGTGTCTGGTCACAATTCCTAATTTCCAAGAAGATGAAGAAGTTTTCAGAGCACAAAGACATTCCCTAGGAAATTTCGCAGTGATTGTTAATTCCATTCCTGCAGCATCCTATTTGCCAGGGCAACTCTCCAGTTAATAAAAATGTTAAACCTATGGAAGAGGGAGGAGAAGAAATCTAGATTTTAGGGTAGCTACTCCTGCGTGGGTCTAGACTCTCTTAACACCATTAATAAGGTGGTCTAAATTCTTGTGGCCCACTCAAAGGGGAGAGGTTGGACTAGATGACCCATGGTTTCTCCTGAGGAGTTTTCTGGTGATAGTTTTAGATTAGGATTCTTAATCTGATTGCTGGGAAAGGCATAGTGGGAGTCATTCTCTGGATCAGATGGTGCTCTCTTTTGATGTCAGACGTCCTCTACAGGTGGAATTGGGCAAAACCATAGCAGGACAAAAATAACACATACACCTTTCCTTTGTGGCACAGCAAAAGTCTCTCTCACGATATCATCCATTCATCCATCCATCCATCCATCCATCCATCCACTCACTCGTCTATTCAGTTACCCATCTGTCCATCCATCCATCCATCCATCCATCCATCCATCCATCCACCCACCCACCCATCCACCCAACAAGCACTACCTGACCACTACTGAAGGCCAATCACCATGCTTGATGATGGGACTAAAAGTCAAAGATGACCTTATTCCCTTCCTTGAAATCACACTACCAACTTAGTCTGCAGCTAAGGCAATGGAGTTACAGGTACTGCTCAGATCCCACAGCCATTCAGGGGCAAAGTTTTGCCTAGGAGCCAGGTCTTTCAATACCTGCCCCTTGCAATCCCACAACACCAAACCTGTGGCTACAGTGCCTGCCACAATCAGATGGAAAGAGATGGGCAATAGAAGATTTTAAACAAATGAGGTGTTAATCTCTTTTTGCTTGTCTGACCCTTTTTTCTCTTCTGAATCTAAAGATTTTTCACCAAAGATCTAAAATAGTGAGAGCTGTAAACCATAGGCAAGACATGCAAATGTCAATATTGGATACCCCAGTGTGATCTCATTGGTAGGTTTAGCCTTGCACAGCCTGTAAAACTGCCTCCTTAGAAATCAAAACCCACTGTCCAAGTTTCCAGTTCTTGGATCTCTCTACACTTAAGATTAAAGAATAAATGTTTCAGATACATTATAAAGTGGCAAACAATGCAATATTACCCTTAACTTTTTTTTTTTTTCTTAACATTTGTTACCTCACTGTCTTATTTAAAGGTAATTTCTCAACTTTTGTCACTAGGATTCTACAGAACTTCTCCATTGCTCAAACTCTTCTCCCCCTTGTTTTATTTTTCCACTCTGGGCAGATATTTTTGTCTGCGTTGTGGAAATTGATGAATTATTTATCAACAAATACCTCATCCAAATTTGGGGATGTGCCTATCAAAAATAGTACTAAGAATTGAAAAAAAAAAAAATATCAAAGCAGCACCTTAAACAATGAGAATGAGGCATTCATTGGCTGCTCAATAATCCAGTACATTAAAGTTGCGGGTCCAGAAGCCCCTTTAATTAACAATGGTTCCGCCAAAATGCTGCCCTGAGACACTTGACCAGACTGGCTTTCCAAGGCAAGAAGATCTGAGGCGAGGAGAACTGAAAACAAAGTGGGTTCAAAAAGAGTTAAGCTCCTTCCTTACTTAATGCCACTGCTTTCCTGAGAGGCCAGGTGGCAGGATGTGGGACGACTCCGGCTGACAAAGACAGTCTAACCGTGGGGTAGGGGCTGGAGCAGGCGCCAGCGACCCACGTCTACATGCATACTTCTCTTACACTGCTGCAGCTGGAAAAGCTAGACCCCGCGCCAGGACCCCAGCCCTGTGCACGGACCCCTGAGCGTCTGGGAAGCTGTCTCTGGGACTGAAGCCCCCCACCTCCGCCGGGCTGGCGGCCACTGCAGTACCCTACTCCCCGTCGGGCTGGCCCTGCACAATTTGGGGAAAAGCCGCAGCGCTTCTGCAAGGTCTACGTGGCCAGGAGCATGCAACGCTTGGCTCCCAAAAAGACACGAAAGGAGCAAAGCATCAACGACCACCCGATCAGAGGGCCCGAGGGGCGCCTCTTCACCAGTCAGCTGCAGCTTAAGTTCCGTGCATTATCCGAAAGGAACAGCTGGCTGGAGGTATCCAGGGCTGTCACTCCAACCTCTGGAGCGGTGACCTCAACTCCCAGCACTTCAAAACCCAGACAGAAACAAACGTCCAACAAACTCCCACTCCAGGAGCGCTGCAAAACCAACGCCAGGTAGACGGTGCCAGCCCGGGGGTCGCTGCCCAACATGCACCCGCAGCCCTTGGCTGCGGTAAGCCAGAGGCAGACGGCACTGGGAGGCGCAGTGGTTACCTCTCCGGGCCCCGCGATCCTTTCGCAAAGTCCCAAGTCCGGGTCAAAGCAGGAGCGCCCAGCAGGCGGAGGTCGGGGCCGGGACCGGGCGGAGGCGACGCTCCATGGATGCCCGGGGTCGGGCTCGCTCGCTGGCAGGGTCGGCCGGGGGTGTGATCTCTCTTGGCGGCCGCTATCGCCGCTCCGCCCCCGCGGGCTCCAAGCTCGCTTGGCCCGCCACGAAGACTGCAGACTGCGCAGTCTGCTTTTCCCCGTTTCAGTTGTATGCGGGTCGTAGGCCGGGGATTTCCACGGTACTTTCCAAAGTCACGTGACTCTCTGGGTAGGGCTGCGAATTGCGTCCCGCCGGCCGCCAGAGGGCGCAGGGGGCGAGGGGCTTTCGCGGCCTCCGCCCGACCCGGCCTCCGGGCCCCGACCCACCCCCTTTCCCTGCCCCGCCCCGCTGCCTCGCCCCGCCCAGTCCCCGCGGGAGCAGGGAGAAACTCCGTCGCCCCGCCCCGGGGTGTCCCCGCGTGAGTCACCTGGGCATTTCGGAAGCTGGGGTCACGTCACATCCATGTGGAAATCGCGGTGATGGGAACTGGAAATGAAATAGGTTCTTTTTCGCAGTTGTTTTTCTGCAGAAAATCATCAACTGTGGAGAAGAAGAAGGGAAATAAGAAAAAAAGAAAACCCTAAAAACCACCCTGGCGTCCGGGCCCGCAGGCCTCGGGCTGGCTCTGAAAAGTTTGGGCTGTGCACGTGATGAGCGCGTAGGCGGGAGCCCCAGACAGGACCCGGGCGGGAATTTTGAGAAAAAGCAGCAGTGACAGCCTTTGGTCCCCATCTCCATTGTTCCTGCCAGCTCTGGACCCCAGGCTGCATGAGACGTAGGTCCCAGGGAACACCCGACCCCGTGGCCCCAATCTTAGGTAAACTTAGGAATCAGAACAACATTCACCCCTATGCCACCCTTGCTCCATTTCCCCTTCTCTATTTCTGCTCACCAAGCATCCAGCTGACATTGCATTCAAGCAGCATTTCAGCTTAGAAATCGCTTCTAGTCCATCGCCGTGCTTGCCATGTGTCTCCAAGGCTTTATTAGGTGTGTTTTTAGTTGTCCTGATTATCAGTTCACCCCAGGGTGCTGATGGCTGATAATACTGGCGCTCCCCTCCCCACCCCCATGCGTTGCATAGGGAGAGTGAGTCATGTGGAGATGGGTGCAGTCCCCTGGGCAGTGGGGGTGCAGGTCCTGTGCAGAGAGGAGGCTTAGGGTACTTTTACTGTCTTACTGCCCTCTAAGCAAGGGACCCTTTGGATCATTTACTAGATTGGCTAAACTAGAACCAATTGGAAATATTCTGTACTGTGGTCCCTTTAATTACATTTAAGAATACTCGTCAGGCCATATATCACAGGTTTTTAAGTATCCTCCTCTCGCCCGTAAGTACCTGCAGAGATGGGGATGCGAGCTGGGTGGAGGGTGGCACTGTTTTGGCAAAAAGAAGTTTAGAGCAGGCCGGGCGCGGTGGCTCACGCCTGTAATCCCAACACTTTGGGAGGCCGAGGCGAGCAGATCACGAAGTCGGGAGATCGAGACTATCCTGGCTAACACGGTGAAACCACGTCTCTACTAAAAAATAGAAAAAAAATAGCCAGGCGTGTTGACAGGCGCCTGTAGTCCCAACTACTCGGGAGGCTGAGGCAGGAGAATGGCGTAAACCCGGGAGGCAGAGCTTGCAGTGAGCCAAGATCGTGCCACTGCACTCCAGCCTGGGCGACCGAGCGAGAATCCGTCTAAAAAAAAAAAAAAAAAAAAATAGAAGTTTAGAGCAGGGTGGCAGGGTGTCACTAGTGGCCTCTCCGAAGACTGGTTCTGGTCTTAAAACCGATGGCTGGAATTTCTTCCGGTTCCAAACCTCTCGTTATTTGTCCTCTCTTCTTGTTCACAAATGTGCTATCAACATTCAAACAATGGATAGTCAGCTATCCATTGTAAATGGACCTTGCTGGAATTCAGGGCTAGCAGAAATGACAGGGTCTAAAATGACATTGATCAACTACTTGCTATATGCTTATATATGCTTTTTATATGAAGCTTAAAAAGCTTGAGACATTTGCGCAGTTTCCACAACCAAAAGGGGCAGAGTCACCTGTGGCATTAAGCCTGTGTTACTCCAAAGACCCTAGTGACCAGTCTTACTAGACCATTCCTCTCAGGAAAGATCCTGTGAGACAGGGACTCTTTTGGTGCCCTGTCTCCCAGCCTCCCAAAACAGAATGCAGCTTCAGAGGTAGAAGGGTCTTGGTTCCACCTTCAGGAAACCTCCTGGGCTTCATTTGAGCTGACAGAAGAAGATCGTGTATCTGAAAGACCCTGCCTGGAATGTTAGTCCTCACACCACTGTCCCGCTGGTGCACCTTTGTAAACAGAGTTGGCCTGCTCCCTCTCATCTCTGTCTGGCTCCATGGCTTCAATTCCTCCTGCAGCTTCCACTCCCCCTGTCTGGCTCATGTCTTGCTCTCTGGTGTGATGAGCTGGGAGTACAGTAAGGAGGAGTGGCAAGCCCGAGGGGCCATGTCCATACCTGCCACTGCCAACTGTCCTGATGTAAATGCTTTGTCATCTTGCCTGCCAGGATTTGTGACAAGGTGATAGCAGTCAGAGGCAGGAGTGGTCTGTAGCCCTCGATTTTGTTCAAACTCCACTTTCCATGATTCTACTACTGGGCTTGTGAATTGCCACTCCCACCACCAGGCAGTCTTTACTGTCCTTTCCACCTTCTAAATCAGCGCTGTGTTGGGCTGTACCCTTGGCTTTTCCCCTTCTATTATGTAACGCATTGATAAGACCAATGACAATTTTCTTGGCGAAACAAAAGGAAAGAATAGAAGAGAAAGAGAGAGTATAGATGGAATGACTTCTTATGGAAAAAAGGGAAATACAATTTGGGGAGATTTGTTGAATAAGTTGAAACCAAAGAGATATAGAATGCCGAAAAGCCTTGAAGGAGACTTTAATTTGAGCTATAGGCCTTGTCAAGATGGACAGAACTCTTTAAAGAAGAGAGTAATTATTAAAATCTAGTAGACACTTAAGAGAAAAAATATGTCTCCTTATTAGATGAAAAACGAATTCTGATTATGTGAAATATTTTTGGAGAGTTCCTAAGTTACGTGCCATTTTGACACCAATGCGGGGTTTATGGGTCATGAACTGTGTAAAATGAGCACACATGACCTCTTGTAATTAAACGGTTTCTGTGAGACTGTGCTTGCAGCCTGTATCCCTGTACCATGCAGTAAAAGAGATGTGCTTGCCAAGATGGGGGGAGCAGGAAGAACCTGATGAAAGAGAGCACTACCTGTGACAAGTAAGAGGCGACCCTGCTGAGCTCAAACATAGTTCATAAGCCTTTCTTAATCAAGAATCAGCAACAGTTTATTGGTTGTTGATTCTTTTTTTTTTTTTTTTTTGAGATGGAGTCTTGCTCTGTCGCCCAGGCTGGAGTGCAGTGGCGCGATCTCGGCTCACTGCAAGCTCCGCCTCCCGGGTTCACGCCATTCTCCTGCCTCAGTCTCCCGAGTAGCGGGGGTAACAGGTGCCCGCCACCACGCCCGGCTAATTTTTTGTATTTTTAGTAGAGACGTGGTTTCACCGTGTTAGCCAGGATGGTCTCGATCTCCTGACCTCGTGATCTGCCCGCCTCAGCCTCCCAAAGTGCTGGGATTACACACGTGAGCCCCTGGTTGTTGATTCTTAATTAGCATGCACCTG
Source organism: Mandrillus leucophaeus (assembly GCF_000951045.1). Classification (NCBI taxonomy): domain Eukaryota; kingdom Metazoa; phylum Chordata; class Mammalia; order Primates; family Cercopithecidae; genus Mandrillus; species Mandrillus leucophaeus. The sequence goes on from NW_012101965.1 coordinate 1,562,285, forward strand.
CAGTCCCAGCTACTCGGGAGGCTGAGAGGAAAGGGTCCTTTGAGTCCAGGAGTTTGAGTCTATCCTGGGCAACACAGTAAGACCCATGTCTCTAAAAATTAAAAAAAATAAAAAAGAAGAAATTGTATATTTTTAATAATCAGTGACACTCTCTTTCTGAGAGTGTACAGAATTCCAGGGCATGGCAGTCATGGGCCAAACTAAAATTGGACCTTTTGTGTCTTTTATACAATTGCCTCCACTCCTTTTCCCTGCACTATACTCTATTGGAAAGGCAGATCATACAAAACATACTGGGAAGCACCCTTAGATAACTATGGCAGCTTAGTTATTACAGGATAGCTTTGAATCATGGTTCAGATTTTCAAATTCTGCTTCAAACATTACTAAAGAGTGATGTTTGCACATTCAAGATCACTACAAAGGCTAGTTCTGAGAATAAAGAGCAGCTCTCTGTGGATTATAAGCGTGAGAACTGGGATAATGATGTCATAGATTTCATCATCTTACGAATGCCAAATTCTACTGAATGTTGCTTCTTATCTAGGGACCTCAGATCCTTTACAGGTGTTATCTGGACCGAATGGAGAAACCCAAGACCCACCATGGCGGAGGGACAACTGATGTCCTTAGTGACCCCAATGAGTCATAGTGCCAGGAACAAAGACCCTCCGCTGGGAGGGAGGCAGTTGGTGTAATGACAAGTACAGTTCCTTCTGTTCCACTTTGCCTGAAAGCATGGGATGCTGACATCTCAAACTTGTCCGAAAATCCACTATCCCTGTGAATTCTGTTTTATTTCCTGTCAACACTTGGCTGAAACACTTGGCAAAGTAATTTTTATTTTACATCATAAATATAAATATTCAATTCTTAGTTTCATTTCTGTTTCTGCGAATGCTGCTATTAATGACCAAATAGGATGACAGAAAGCCCAGAAATGAGTGTTACTAGGAACTAGCTAGAATGCAGTGTTGGTTTTAGCAATAAGCCATGTGTTTCTGAGATAAATTAGTTCTTGTTACTTGGAATAGTGCAAGCCATTGTGAAAATTTGCCTTGACATTCCCCTTTCTCTTCATTTGTCCCTCAATCCCTTCAATCTAGTTTGGGGTCTCTATAATCCTGCTCCTTTGGCTGTGAGCCATCTCCATAAAAAAGAAATTTTAAAGGCTTCCATTCTTTCGGAGACCTGTTTTCCGGGACTGGCTGGTAAGATAAATCATGCTCGTTTTTCAAACAGATTGCGATGTGTTACTGTGTTATATTTCTTGAAAAAAATGTTCTTACAGAACTTCCTAGAGCTTAACGGTGGAAATTCCAAGCACTTTAGCAGGCTGGAGAAAGAGCTGTGGTATTTCTATGATTCTTAGAGTCCATGTTTGTAAGACACACTATGGATTTAATAACAAGATTGGGAGGGGGACAACCTCATTGTATGAAATGTATACACGTTTCTTCCTTTACTCACTTAGCCTACGTTTGTTGATGCGATGACATTTCTTTTTCTTCTTCACTGTCACCATTCATGTTTGATTTGAAGGCTTCTTGGAGTTTTGTGATTCCTCTGAGCTGATTTTGATCTTTGACAATTGTGTACTGCAGTGCTCAGATAGGCTGTTTGCAGTAATCTGCCTCTTCTGGCCTTTTTCGTAATTTAGAATTGACCATAACATTACATATTCCTTTAAACTTCTCTTGAAGGTCTGCTGGAAACAGAGATAGTCCTTGAAGATGCTCTGTTCAATAACAGCTTTGGAAAGGAATTTGGCTCCCTTTAAGCCTTTCATCGTGCGAGTGGGTCTATTCTTCCATGACACATTTAAACAGCTTTATCTCTATATAGGGACCAAACGGGCCATTGCTTTACTAGAAACAATGGACTTTAGTTCTGCGTTTTTCTCTTGTAGCTTTAGTCCAGCATCATAATGTATCTTTTGAAAGATATTTTGTTCAAGAGATAGAAATCCAAATTTAAGTTAAATGGAACTTCTTGTTCAGCTAGCCATGTAAATGAGTCAACAGGGTGAGTCTCCATGTTCCCTGATTTTGCTGAGCTCAGGCCAGCTCGCCTCAGGGTCCTGCACTTACTGTTTTCTCTACAGGGACTGCCCTCTCAGCTGCTCAGCACTCAGCTTTCTGCTTACATGTTATTTAATCAGAGAAACCTCCCTGACTTACCCCACTTCCTGATCTTTCTGTCTTGTTTTCTTTGAATCGTTTATCACAATGGAAAATTCTTTATTTATTGGTTTAATTGTTTATCATCTACCTTTCCCTACTAGAATGAGACTCTTTGAGAGTCTGTCACTGATGTTTGCCTATCATTGTACTATGTACTCCCTGTGCCCAGAAATGTACATGGTACAAAACAGGCACTCAGTGAATAACAGTTTGTTAGATGAATGAAATGATTGGGTGGATGAATGAAAAGATACCTTTCCTTTGGACATTTTTAAGCTTGCAAATGCACAGGCAATGAGAACCACCTCTCTTCACTCTCTGGCATTTGAGGCTTTTTATGTAAAAATTTAAACTAATCACTATATTAGAAATACTAAAATGTTAAAAAATAGTATGTTGTAAAATTGAGGAAATACAGTATTTTGAGAGTCCAAACACGTTAATGCAGTTTACTGAGCCTAAGTGTTGGGTTAATCCTAGTGATTTATCTTTTTAGGTAGGTAAGGGAATAAACAGAAGATCAGAAAAGAAGAGGTACTGCTATTACATTTTAAGTTTCCAAATATACTACTAAGTGTCTCTAATAAAACTTAACTCATTGAAGAAGAAAATAGTCTGACTCTAAAAAGAGTGTGTGTTCCTGAGAAAGACTAGACCAGTTATTTTTCCCTTTCATGTTTGAATGAATAACCATCAGCAAGGGAGAGATGCACTGACCCTCTGCCAGGTATGTTTAGTATGGATGTTTATATGCTGTTGGAAAAAAAAAAAAAAGCCAATCTCTGTAAAATATTTAAAGAGATTTATTCTGAGCCAAATGTGAGAACCATGACCCATGACATAGCCTCAGGAGGTCCTGAGAACATGTATACAAACAAGGCGTTTGGGTTACAACTTGATTTTACACAGTTTAGGGGGCAGAATTTATAGGCAGACATCAATCAATGTATATAACGTATACATTGGTTTGGTCCAGAAAGGTGGGACAACTTCAAGGAGGGTGTTGGGCTTATAGGTGATAGTTGAATTCAAAGGTTTTCTGGTTGGCAGTTGGTTGAAAAAGTTAAGTTTCTTTCTAAAGAATTGAGACAGAAATGCCTAGGGTTAAGATAAGAGAGGGGGTTGTGGAGGCCAAGGTTATTGTTATGAAGATGAAGTCGTCAGGTAGCAGGCTTCAGAAAGAGTAATAGGTGGTAAATATCTCCTATCAGACCTTAAAAGGTGCCAGACTCTTAGTTCAATCTCTCCTGGATCAGGAAAAGACCTGGAAAGAAGAGATAATTATCTACTGAATGGAGAGTTTCCTCACAAGAGACAGCTTTGCCAGGTCATTTCAAAATGTATCAAATAAATATATTTGGAAGTAAAATACTTCGATTTCTTTCAGGGCCTCCTGTCATATTGCTATCTTATTGCTACAAAAAGTCTGTTTTGTCAGTCTTAAGATCTCTGTTTTAATGTTAATGCTGGTCAGTTGTGCCTGAATTCCAAAGAGAGGAGAGTATAAGGAGGCATGTCCGACCCTCCCTTCCCATCATGGCCTGAACTAGTTTTTTTAGGTTTCTTTGAAATCTCCTTGGCTGAGAGTAGGGGTCCATTCAGTGGTTTGGGGGTTTAGAATTTTATTTTTGTTTAGAATATTTATTATTCTTTTGATTACAGTAAGTTGGCTGTTTTCCCATATTAATGTCTAGATGTTTTAAAATGTTTTTTCATGCACTTTAATTTTTTAAAATTTATTTGTAAATGAACTTACATGCAAAAGTGTTAATCTTTTGTTTTATGTTAATGGGAATGTTCTTATTTTTCTTAATTGGTTCTGCTCTCATAAAATCCCTAGAATTTAGCCTTGTTGATTTCTAGTTTTTATTAGAGAGCATTTAGAAAATTAGGAGAAAATGTTGCAGTTGCCATATTTTTAGTATATGCTTTGCAGGGAGGAGGAGAGGGTTGGGAAGGGGTTGCTGAATTTTTCATACTTGAAATAAATCTACCAAATCTATCTTGAGATATGTTCAGCTCTCTACAGAAAACAACTGGAGAAGCGTTATGCTTCATCTCTAGAACGAAATGTGATTTTCTCTTGAAATAAGTTACTTTTATGGTATCTTAAGAAGTACCCCTGGGAACACTCAACTTGTTACAATTCAGGTGTGAAATAAACCTGTAAGAAATGCCTTGATTCTTGAGGCTTTCATGGTTGGTTCTTAGGTTCTCTGGTTGAACCAAACAGTCATTGTTTGGTTGGTTCTCAGTGGTGTCAAACATCCTAACTCGAGCAAGTATGGGATTTGAGATTTTTGAAAAAGATTTTTTTTATAAAATAACTTAATTCATACATACATCCCTGGCTTTGAACTTCGAGAAAATTATTGTACTTCTTGGGTGGCTGAAAAATTCTTGGCCTTAGGCATTTTAACTATAATTGTTCAGAACTGCACAGCCTGCTACGTCTTATTCCCTTGCTACAGCTGTTTACTTTGTGATAACTGAGCGAACAATGCAGAACTCTGGATGCTGCTGTTTTCAAAGTGTATTTCTAGTGCTAAATTGGATAATTTAAATAAAAAATTCACCACAACAAAACATTAATAACTTTCTAAACTAATGATCATTTACTCTAAGCCTTAAAGCTTCTGTTTGTCTGAGTTGATACCTGTTTTTTTTTTTAATTTTTCAAATTCTTAAAATTTTTATTATTTATTTTTAGAGACAAGGTCTCACTCTGTCACCCAGGCTGGAGTATGGTGGTGTGATCATGGCTCACTGTAGCCTTCACTGACCCTTCTGCTTCAGCCTCCCAAGTAGCTGGGACTGCAGGCTTGCGCCACCATACTCAGCTAATTTGTAATTTATTATAGAGTTGGGGTCTTGCTTTGTTGCTCAAGCTGGTCTTGAGCTCCTGGCCTCAAGAAATCCTCTTTCCTCGGCCTCCTGAAGTGCTGGAATTATAGGCATGAGCCAATGTGCCTGGCCAATAACTGTTTTTTTGTTTGTTTGTTTGTTTGTTTTTATGTCTTTAAGGTACAAAGTCTTATAGAAATCATTTTGAGAAACTTTAGAAAAAACGGTGGAACTTTCTGCTGAGCCAAGAGATTAAGAGATTATTTTTTTTCCCTTCTTAAATTGGCCTCATTTTGTTCATTTATAAAATGAAAGATCTGGATTCATTGGTCCCTAAGTCATTCCAATTCCACTATTTTATCTTTCTATGATTCCATCAAGAAAATTGTATATGATTTGATATTACAGTGGATAACATTTAATATAGGAATCTGAGTATAGGGTCTGAATCACACTGCTGGGTTCAAAGCTTCTTCTGCCACTTACTACTTAAACAACCTTGGGCAAATTACTTGCTTCTCTGCTTTGGTTTTGAATTTGAAAAATTGGAGATAATAATAGGACTTAGGGTTATTAGTAGGATTAAATAAGTTAATACATGTGATGTGCTTAGAACAGTGACTGGCACATAGTAAGCACTCAATAAATGTTAATTGTTATTTGCTCACTTTATTGACAGGAGAAGTCTTTTTATTCTAAGGTTTGCTTGGAATTAATAAAACTAAAAGCTACAACAAGGCATTTTATGGTTGTTTTCCATATCTTGGGGGTAAAGGGTTTTTTTGCAAGGGAGTTCAAGAATTCCTTTACACATTTACTTATTTTTACAGGTATAGAACTATTGAATGGTAGAGTTTGAGATCTTAGAAACCATCAAGACTGATGATTTTCAAGCTACTTTCTACATAGGAATCCTAGAGTTCCTTGGAGAGGATATGAAGGTTATTCTCAAGCCATGCAGATGGATGGGCAAGAAAGGATGTGCCTCCATGGTTCCTCTTCAAATTCAACCAAAACAGTCTTGCTTCCACTGGCTTTATGTAATACTGTAATTCTTGATAATTAATCTGATTTAACACAAATTTCCTCATTGAGTTTCTCCTCATGAAGAAACTGGGCCCCAGTGAGGTAAATCGGAATGACAGGAACACATAGCCGGTTAGTGCAGACCAGAAATCAAACCCAGGCTTTCTGACTGCTCAATAGACCACATTCTACCATGCTACCATGGAAACTTTAAAATAGATGAAAGTAAAAACAAACAAACAACAACTTAAAAAAAAAAAAAAAAAACCCAGAGCCTCTCTAGGAAATACCAATGTGCTTTTGCCAAGTGGGGTTTGTCTCACTTCATAACAGCAGTAAACACTAAACCAAGGGAAGGCAAATTTAAAGGTTAGAAAAGATAACCAGAGATTTGGCCAGGCACGGGGCTCATTCCTGTAATCCCAGCTCTTTAGAAGGCTGAGGTGAGTGGATTGCCTGAGGTCAGCCTGGCCAACATAGTGAAACCCTATGTCTAAAAATACAAAAATTAGCTGGGCATGGTGGCGTGCACCTGTAATCCCAGCTACTAGGGAGGCTGAGGCAGGAGAATCACTTGAACCAGAGAGGTGGAGGTTGCAGTGAGCTGAGATGGCACCATTGCACTCCAGCCCGGGCAACAAGATTGAAATTTCGTCTCCAAAAAAAAAAAAAAAAAAAAAGAAAAGATGACAGAGGAGATTTACTGGGGCGCTGGACTCCTGCCTGTAATCTCAGTACTTTGGGAGGCTAAGTGGACGAATCACTTAAAGTCAGGAGTTCCAGAAAAGATGCCAGAGGTTGGGCCTTTACATTGTTTTGTAAATTCTTCAAACCTTAATCTTATTTAACTTCCCCACCTATACAAAAATTAATGCAGTAATTGCTTTTTAAGGAAGCATTCCAAGGGCCAAATAATTCATATATGTCAAGTACCCTGGGATTCAGGAAAGAAAAATTCCCTATAACTCTAAAGCAAGGATTATAATTTGAGGTTTCCTGACAGTTTTTGTAAGAAAAGAAATGCCAACCTTTCTTTTCTGGGCCCAATGCCAAGTTAGGTAATAACCCTTGCCCATTTTCTTTCCCCAAGCTGTTTTAACTAGATAAGAACTCTGCCTTCATTTCCTTTTGTGAACTGACTTGGGATGTTGCCACATGCCCTTCAACTACTGTCAATGCTCAGTTTGCTGAGTGCTTTTCCCTTCAGAATGGAAAAGGTTTTGCCATAAATATCTAGCTTTCTTCAAGGTACAAAATATTTTCCAAGGAGCAGAGGACAGAGGGAACAAACTTTCGTGTTTCCCAATTGCATTAGTCTGTTCTCATGCTGCTAATAAAGACATACCCAAGACTGGGTAATTTATAAAGGAAAAAGGTTTTACTAACTCACAGTTCCACATGACTGGGGAGGTCTCACAATCATGGTGGAAGATGAAGGAAGAGCAAAGGGATGTCTTACATTGCAGCCAGCAAAAAGAGAATAAAAGCCAAGGGAAAGAGGAAACCCCTTATAAAATCATCAGATCTCATGAGACTTATTCACTACCACGACAACAGTACAGGGGAACAGCCCCCATGATTCAGTTATCTCCCACTGGGTCCCTCCTGCAAAATGTGAGAATTATGGGAACTACAATTCAAGTTGAGATTTGGGTGGGGACAGAGCCAAACCATATCACCAATGCTAGATCCCTCAGCTTCAAGTTGGCTCCAGTGATCCTAAGAGGATCAAGGACACTCTACCTCCCTGCTTGTCCTGGATGTCTCTGACACATGTTAAGGGAAAAGCATTAATAAAGTGCTCAAGAAACAATTGTTCAATAGGTCAGTCTTATAGCCAATACTTCATTCCATGCTCTGTCCCCTACTCCTTGAAAAACTGCCCAAAGAAACAATGGATCCACGGAGTCACAAAAACAGGGCATCCAGTGGCCCTCCCCATCTTACCAGCAATGTGACTTTCTCACAGTATAACGACAGCAGTGCCCAGATCCCGATATAAGCAGGGGTCTGCACTGAGACAGAGCTGAGTTCTAGTACCAACTACCCTCCTTATAGCAGTGTTATTTTAGGCAAGTTTCTCAACTTCTGGAAGGTTCTTTTCTCAGGCTTACATAGTTTTTAACTTAAAAGATCTTGGAGATGTCCATATCAACACAGGCAATCTACATTATTTTTTTTTAATGGCTGCACAGCATTCCATGTTATGACTGTACCATTATTTAACTATTGATGGACATTTAGGCAGTTTCCAGTCTCTTTCTACAGGAGCCAATGCTGCAATGTGGTGGGTCATAACTTTTTCTTTTTTTCAAATGTGGTCTCACTATTTCATGCAGGCTGGAGTGCAGTGGCATGATCACAGCTCACTGCAGCCTTGAACTCCTGGACTCAAACAATTCTCCTGCCTCAGCCTACAGAGCGACTGGGAGTACAGGTGTGTGCCACAATGCCCGACTAACTTTTTAAATTTTTTTTGTAGAAACGGGGTCTTGCTATGTTGACCAAGCTGGTCTTGAACTTCTGGCCTCAAGAAATCCTCCCACCTGGGCCTCCCAAAGTGCTGGGATTACAGGAATGCACCACTATTCCCAGCCTTAAATAACTATTTTTATTTCCCTTTCTGTAACTGCTCAAGTCTTTTATGCATTTTTCCTTGGGTATTGGCCTTCTTACCACAGTTTAAGAACTGTTTATGTATAGGGATTAATCCTTAGTCTGTTGTACGAATTGCAAATATACACGTATTTTCATTTGTATATGCAAAGTTTGTCTTTTAACTTTGTATATGGGATAGTTTTCCAAGCAGAGTTTTATTTTATTTTATTTTTCATCTTGCATGTCTTTCCAAAGGACCAAGCAGAGTTTTTTAAGAGTTGTTTTATGGCTTCTGGGTTTTTAAAGTCATATTTAGAAAGATCTTTCCCAAAATGAAATTTAAAAAATAAATAAAGTCTAACAATTAAAAAAAATTATGGCTTTGTTTTTCATATTTAAATATTTGTTCCATCTGGAATTTATTTTATTTTAAGCTGTAAGTAGAGACCTAATTTTATTTTATTTCTCCAGATGGCCACCCAGTTGTTACAATACCATTTACTAAATAATACATTCATTGACAACTGAATTTAGCATATACTAAATTTCCGTGTGTGTTTTGTTTGTTTGTTTGTTTGTTTTTGAGACAGAGTCTCACTCTGTCACCTAGGCTGGCGTGCAGTGGTGGGATCTGGGCTGACTGCAACCTCTGTGCCTCTCGCGTTCAAGTGATTCTTTTGCCTCGGCCTCCCAAGTAGCTGGTACTACAGGTGCCTGCCACCACAGCTTGCTAATTTTTGTATTTTTAGTAGAGACAGGGTTTTGCCATGTTGTCAGGTTGGTCTTGAACTCCTGACCTCCAGTGATCCTCCTGCCTCAGCCTCCCAAAGTGCTGGGATTACAGGTGTGAGCCACTGCACCCAACCTTTCTGTGTATATTTTGATGTATTGACTTTCTAGTCTGTTCCATTAATTTTTTGTCTGTTCTTAGGCAAAGAAAGCATTGTTTAAATTGGAATTTTGTAACATGCTTTACTATCTAATAGAGTATCTTCTAACTTTTTTCTAGAATTTTCCTGGCTAATGTTACTTGTTTCTTCATATGAACTTTAGTATCCATTAATCTAGTCTTCCCCCAACTCCCAACAAAATTAATTACTATTTTGTGAGGGGTAGTGCATTAAACTTATGAATTAATTTAGGATGACTTTACATATTTATGATATTGGACCTTTTTACTGAAGATTATGATATGCCTTTCTATTTAACTTTTTGTGTCCCTCAGTAGTATTTTGAAGTTTCTATGTATGGATGTCATAGAGTGTTTAAATATGAAGAGAGGATAATAATGGTACTTCCTGCAAAGACTTATTATAAAGATTAAATGAAGATAATAGTCAGTGCCTGGTCATAACACACACTTAAAAAATTAAAGCATGACAAATACACACTTATCGCCATATCCTGGACTATGTGTGACTAATCTAATAAGATAAATCAGTCTTTCAATAATCTCAAATTTCCATGGTTGTGACTCACACTTGGCTCTACCCTTGAAATAGGAACTCTTTTTCTACCTATGTCGCACTCACTGTGTCCAGCTCACCTCTGTGAAAGGTGAATTGAGACAACCAGAAGTCCCACCAGGGGTAACTGTGGCCATCCTTGGATAGGAGACATTCAGGGTATGGCTGCCCTGCTGATCAAGGGAAGTATCAGGATCCAGAAAGAGGTGACTGTATAAGAGTCACATTTCACATCTCTCTTGACAACTCTGGAGAGGATGAAGAAAATATTAAAGATACATTATAGCTTTCAAAGCTACTTTATTTTTGTTTTGAGGGTAGAGGATCTCCCTCCATAGGATAACGGGGGGGTTGATAAGATTGCTCGGTTGTCAATCACACGGAGTCTGGATTTATTGTCTCCTGACACTCAGCACCCCATATCCGTATATGTAATACACCTTATGGCACACTCACTGTATAGTAGGTATTGAGCTAACTGTTTTATTTGCTTTATCATATTTAATTTTCTGAAGTAGGTATCATTATCCCATGGTACAGACAAAATAACTGAGGGTTAATGTCACAGCTCTAGAAACTGGTAAAACTGCAGCTGGAAATTTGCTTGTCTTCAAAGTCTCTGCTATTAACCACAATGCTTAATTTAGCTGATTTTGAAGAAGCTAAATAAAACCAACTGTAAAATAAATTGAAATATGATTTGACTGCATGTCAGAGCATGCTCCTTCATCTGGAACAGAAGCATTGTCATGCTAGGTATTACTAGCGTATACCTTGTTTTTGTTAATAAAATTGCACCATGACTGAGGGCTATAGTTCCTGGTCTATCTTGAAAATCAGTCTGAATATCCTAGGAAATTCAACTATCTTTTCAGCTGCATTTGCAGGAGGATAAGGTTTTCATTTTTATGTGAACAGAAAATGCCATCCTATCAATATCCAAGGAGTAATCTGTTTAATGGTCTTAATTTTTTAATGCCTTCATTTGGCAGAAAACTTATTTATGTCACACTTCCATTTGGCCTTTCCCAGGTAACCTATTCAACCTCTGAGAAACACATCAGCAAGTAGGAAAAATGGCCAGCAAATTACTTATTCCCCAAGGGAAAAGCATGTGGCCAATGAATCAGGGGAAACTGATTGCCCAGGGAAGAGAACACTCAAGGCGTTTCAATATGAGTCACCAAACATAAGGACTACCCCATGATCAAAAAAGGTGAATGAACAAAGCCAGGATTCCTTTTATAGTTTCCATCGATGCAATCAGCATGGGATTGTTCCCACACAGGCTGGTGAGGTCTGTCTTGTAAAGAGTGAGGCTTTGTCACTAAAGTACCCAAAGGGATGCTCTGTCAGAGAGCATGCTACAAGTAGGAATGGAGGGCCTAGGGCATGGGAAGCAGAACTGGGTGGGTGGGAAAGGTATTTGGAAGGTCAGAATCACATCGATGGTTGAATGGGGGAAAAGGCCTGGAGGCCGGGAACAGAAGTATGTGGAGACACACATAGTTACAGAGCTGGCAGGAGATGGTGGCTGGACTAGATGTCAAAGGACCTCATTTCTACAAGAACTGGGAGAGCAAACCTGGAACTTATTTTTGGAGGAAGTGGAATATTTAGGGTTTTAGGAAGGCAGACACTTGGACAAAAAAACTGACTACTGGGGTGTAAGGGGAAGACTTGTTTCTAGGAACTGTGTCTGTTTTGCTTCTGTTTTGCTTCTTGCTATATTGTTTCCAAGAGGAGGCCCTCTGCTTGGCACATGGGAGGCAATTAAGTGTTTGTTGAGTGAATAAATGAGGCATAGGGCAGACACCCAGTTTCAGAATGTAGGGCATGTGGTGAAAGCAGGTCTCTGAGTGGGGTTGAAATGATGCCAACTCACCTGAGCAATGACTAAGGACATGGTTATTGCAGAGCCTCGGGTGGGGCTGAAGCTGCAGGTGGCATGTGCAGTGGCTGGGTGCAGGGCATAGTTGGGGGAAATTAGGAGGATGAGGAGTAGGCAGGAAGCTCCTTACTTATTCGATGACAGCTTTACACATTATTGGTCTTCACTTTTGATCAAATATAATGAAAATGTTTCTCCAGTTTCCTCACTTTCCGTGGAACTTCTTACTAAGGAAGTCACGCGTCCCAAATGTCCAGGGTTCACAATTTTATGAGCTACCATTTAGTTTCCATTTATTTGCTTGCTCTGTGGCTGGTACTGTGATGAGTTCAGTATAGTCAATATCTCTATTCCTCCCAGTAATCTTTAGAGGTACTACTTTGCTTGTAAAGTCCCAGCTGCTGCTGGTGGTGGCGGTATCTGCACCACATGTGGGGTAGCAAGAATCTACAGCAGGGTTGGCCAGATAGTAAATATTTCCAGCTTTGTGGGCCATATGATCTCTGTCACATTTCTTCAACTCTGCCATTGAAGTTTGAAGGCAGTCATAGATAATACATGGATAAATGAGTGTGGCTGTGTTCCAAGAGAACTTTATTTGTGGACACTGAAAATTGAGTTTCACATAATTTTCATATGGCACAAAGTATTTTTTAAGTTTTTTCAACCATTGAAAATATAGAAAAGTTAATTCATGGGCTATAGTTCCCTGATCGCAGTCTAGAAGATTCAGTGGCCTTGATCCCAAAGGGTTGAAGAGCTTCCCAAAGAGGATAGCCCAGGTTCTGAGATTTTGTGAAGTCACCACCAACTATAACAGGTGGCAGGCAGGTGACTACGATGAGGGAGCACCTCATCTAGAATGTGGGGTCAGATTTGCCTGTGACAGCCTTTGTCACTTCCAGCAGGATGACACGGCAAAGTTTTTAATGTCTTAGTACCTTAATTTCCTCATGTCCAAAGTGAGGCTAAAAACAGGGTGATTGTGACAAAAAAAAGAAATTAGTTAATGCAGGGAAAGTGTTTGTGATGCCTGACAGAGATGAATTGCAAGGTTAGACCTACAATCTTAGCATCACTGACTGAAACAGGCTGTGAGGACAAGAGTCCCTCAGAACCTGGCTGGACCTCAGAGTCAACCCACTCAAAGATGACCTGAGAGAGAATTTGCTGATCGCTACACTGCAGTTGTCAACAAACATACAATTTTAAGGAAAATTCTTTGAGGAATTCAGAACTAAGTTCAGTTCTATAAAGTGCAGGTGAGGTCAGCACAGAGTTCTTATGAAGATGCCTTTATAGGGCAGGCAGCAGAAACCCTCAGGAGGACTGTTGGCAAGACACAAGGACACGGTTGGCATTAAAGTAATCAGAACAATGAATATAGCTGACAGTTATATAACATTTATTAATATCCTCTGCTTGGCAATGGTCTAGTGTTTCCTAAGCAGAAAATACGTAGGTCTAGTTTCCTCCCATGATCACTTTGTAAAGTAAGCACTATTATTAAACCCATTTAATAGATGAGGCAACTGAGACCAAGAGAGGGTAAGTAACACGCCCAAAGTCATGCTTTCTTTAAGTGGCAGCACAATCTGGCTGCTGCATTCTTGTTCTTAGTCTCCAGGCTGAGAGTCTTTACTCCAGGCTCTCTAGTCCTCTGGATAAAATTAGCTTGGCCAGACTTGGGGACGGGGGGATCAGGGGTTTCCTTCCGGGGAGCAAATGGGGCTCTGGGGATTTGCAATACTTTTATGTCACTAGGTTATGACAGATAGCAAATATGATTCATGTGCAAATGGAAATAACAGATTTTGCCTTCGTATTTCACATTTAGTAACCTCTCAAGCTGGAGCTCTGGTCTAGTCACACAGCATACTGTACAAGTTCAGACTGTATCCTGCATTTTTGATGTAGATTCATTTTCAGAAGCGGGTCGGGGTGGCACACATATTTTTGTCTTTTTTTTCTGTGTGGGTGATGACCCTGGCCTCATATGTGAACTATGCACAGACAATATGAAACAGAAAGGTGCCCGTTATGGATCAGAAGGAAATGTCACTTGAACCAGGGCTCCTGAAATTAGTGCCTCTGATTACTTGGATCCTATGAGTCTATAGAAAACTTTGGGTGATTCCCCACATCATGACTGTTGTTTTTTCCCATCAGTAATCTAAAAGAGTTTTATGATTTTTTTTTTCTGTTTTATCTAGTAATTAAACAGATCTTCTAAAACTGGATTTGGAAAAGGAATTTTCAATAAGGGTATTCCCAACTACATATGCCTCAGAGGATTTGCACTGGAAAATTGGTCTCACTCTATGCCCATATTTGGGAGCTTCCTCATTTGTGAGATCAGATTTCCTGGATATTCCAGAATTGCCTCCACCACGTTTTTTTTTGTTGTTGTTGTTGTTTTACTTGCAAAAGGGACACTCAACCTAGAAATGTTATGTTACCTTTTCTCAAAGGATAAAGAATGATATATGAACTGCCGATCTTCATATACAAACTGTGTTCATAAGCTTTGACCACCATCCAGTGTCATGTCTCTTGGTTAAGCAAAATAATCTTACATTCTCTAAATTTTCCAAGGACTTTTTTTCAGCTGATTAGTGACTATGAACCTCTACATTAATTCCTAAGGAGTTATAGATATGTCTTGGATTCTAGCCCTGCACATAATTAATAATTTTATGAATGTAATGATAGTGAGCCCTTAACCACACATACATAACTAACTGGCATTTGTTATGTAGATTTTCTTTCTGTTTTCGTTTTTACGGATTTAGTACGTGGAGGTGAGTTTTTTTTAAATGAAAACTGTTTTCGTTTTATAAGAAATGTGCCTTCAGCGATTCAAAGACTGAGCTTGCTTAATTTCTGTGGGATACACAGCCAAGAAAATCACTGGAAATAGTTATTTAAATAAGAGTCACACAAAAAAAGTCCTGAATTGCCTTAAACATACTTTGTAATAATGTCTTCATATGTTATGAGAGTCACTGCAGTCAATTATAAAAATACACAGAATACCAGGAATTCCTATCCCCAGTCCAGCCTCATTTGTAAATATCATACGACCTTAAATAACTGACTTGGGACAGATCCTTATGGCAGTAAATGTTAATTTTGTATTCTAGAAAGGGATTGTTTGTAATTCATCCAAACACATCCCGTTAACTATATACTCACAGGAGACTAGGGGAAAAACAAGAAAAGCAATGCTAAAATATATTTTCCAAAATACGTTAAATTTCAGCCGGGCCTGGTGGCTCACATCTGTAATCCCAGCATTTGGGGAGGCAGAGGCGGGTGGATCACTTGGGGTCAGGAGTTCGAGACCAGCCTGTCCAACGTGGCAAAACCCCATCTCTACTAAAAATATAAAAATTAGCCAGGCATGGTGGTGGGTGCCTGTAATCCTAGCTACTGGGGAAGCTGAGGCAGGAGAATTGCTTGAACCTGGGAGGCAGAGGTTGCAGTGAGCTGAGATCGTGCCACTGCACTGCAGCCTGGGAGAATGAGCGAGACTCTGTCTCAAAAAAAGTAAATTAATTAAAATAAAATAAATAAATAGAGATAAAATCTATTGAATTTGAAAAGAAATCCTTAAGGCAAAATGATTTCTCAAGGTGTTTGGATATTCAGTAAACAGATAACCTGACCAGCATCATAGTCTGGGGAAGACAAGTGTGAACTATGTTATTTAGGTTCCCCTTGGTTTGATGAGGAATTTATTATCTACTATGAGACATGTATAACTCCCAAGAATCTATACTGAACAACCCAGGACAGTATACATTGAGAGCTATGTTGTGGTTCTCTGGGGCTATAGGAATTCAAAGGAGCCTAAAACAATAGACAAGAAAGGGCCAGAGGCTGAAGCTCCATGGAGAAACTGATAGTTGAGGCCGGTCTTAAATGACAGGGACAATTCCCAATGTGTTCTGGAGAAAGGTGAGGGCCTTCCAAGAAAGGGAGGCAATGTGGGCCAAGTCATGGAGGTGGGAAAATGAGGCCGACAGGTTAATGGAAGCATGAAAGAACTAGGCTTCCATGAGCAGAAGCGAGCCGGGGCCCAGACGCATTCTAGAGGCCACTGCAAGTCTGTGGAAGGACTTCAGTTGTGGTAGGGAAGGGAAATGGAGCCTCTGAAAATTTTAAGCATGAGTCCTGTGATAAAAATGGTGTTTAAAGAAGATTGATCTGGCAGCGAGGTACTCTGGGAGAGACTATGTCTCCCACTGAACTTCTGTTTGACCTCAGAAACACCTTCTGTTTCCCTCACTGTCCTGGAACTCTTTACTAGGCTTTCCTCCAGCTCCTCATCTATCCTGGCACACAGCTCAAGCTCAGTCACATTGAGCTACACCGTCATTGGTGCCTGATAGTTCTCTTTCTGAGTTCACCCACACAGAAAAATATATAGCAGCAGCCTATAAATTTATATGCTGTAGAGTCTTAATTTGGGAGATTAACTGTTTCACCGTCCAGTGAACCATTTACTTTCACATTTACTTACACATTTAATCTAATATTTTAAATTCATTTTAAATATCAAAATAAATTTAATATTTTAAATGTATTTCTGGAATATTAGTTCAATATTTTATATCAAAATACTGCATACATTGCATTGTGCCACTTGTAATCCTCACAGACCAAGGGTAGGTAAAAATGCGTCAGTGGGTCCTCTATTAGGTACTGAGTTGTATTGATAGACAAGGCAGGCAGGGTGTCTGCCCTCAAAAAGCTTATCCACTGAGATTGGCCATAAGCAAATCATTACAAAATACTGAGTTACAATTGTGGCAAATGCTAAGAAGTACTAGGTAATAGGGGGAAGTTTGACAGAGGGTTCTAACACAGACTTAAGGCCCGAGGATTTGGGGAAAGTCTTCTTGGGGAAGTGATATTCAAAATGAGATCTGATTGGAGTGGAAGAAGGTAGAGCAGAAGCCGAAGGGTGTTAGAAATTCTGAGAAGAGGAAATTGCATTTGTGAGGGCCCTGGGGTGAAACAAAGTCCAGGGCATTCAAGGAACTGAAAGAAGGCCCGCTGGGCTGGAGTGGGGAGGCTGGGCCAGGGCCGCAGGAAGAGAGGCTGGCAGGAGGCAGATGGCACCGATCCCCATAGACCGCAGGAAGGGCTTTCAGGATGCATCTCCATCTTCCTCAGAGGGTGCCCTCTACCCTCCCCTGCATGAGTCACAGTGACTTCCTCATCCATGCTTACCGTCCTCTCTGATCAAATTCTCAAATCTAACTTCAGACACTACCCGAGCCATATCAGTGCAAGTAGCCCCCTTGGAGCACAGCCACATCTTAGAACTCAAAGTCAACTGAAAGTGCTCTCCCTCTGGCATCCTACCTGTTGAAATTCTCTACCCTGACCATAGCCACTTATCCCTATGTCTCCCACTGAGCTTCTGTTTGACCTCAGAAACACCTGTTTCCTTCACTGTCCCGGAACTCTTTACTACGCTTTCCTCCAGCCCCTCATCTATCCTGGCACAGAGCTCAAGATTAGTCACATTGAACTGCACCGTCATTGGTGTCTGATAGTTCTCTTTCTGCTTGACCTTCTACCACTTTCACATTCCCACACTTTGCTCTAGAGGAAAGATGAACCTGTTTTCTCAGCTTCACTCCTAAGCTCTTCTGGGAAGCTTAGGTCACCGCCTGGTGATGTTACTACTGATTCATGTGGCTAACTTCAACTTGACCCTCCTACCATTTGATAACCACTTATGATTGATTGTTTATTTCATTCCTCTTAACCACTTTTAGATTTCAAACTTTTTTATCCTAACTCCCCACCCGGTTCCCCCTCTTCATTTGTTTTCTATCTCAGGGATGGGCACTCCATCCTTGATTTCCCCATGCCAGGAACCTGGTAGTTCTCTGGACTCCTGCTTCCTCATCCTTATATTCAGATGGAAGCCGAATCTCATTAATTGTATCTATTAAGGCCCTCTCTTTTCAGTTTCCTTTTCTCTATCCAATAGTTGTTTCCCAAACTCAAACTGTCATTGCTTTTCTTGCTTCTCATCAGGAATTCTTCCAATTCTTCCTCCACATGGCCTCAGATGTGAAATCTTTGTTTTAAACTCATCAATGACTTCCATTCCCGTAGGAGGAAAATCCAGCCTCCTTATACAGAAAACAGTAGCCTGGCCCTCACTCACCTCTCCATTTTTTTTTTTTTTGCCCACGCATGCCACCTCCTTCTCCTACCCCATTCTCTCCTTGAACCTTACACACTAGCGGTTTAAACTTGCCCTTCCTCTAACTCACTGTGCTACTGGCTGCCTCTGGACATGGTGCTCCCTCTGGCCAGAGTGTTCCCACCCAGGTTACTCTTTACATACTTGAAATCTTTGCAATCCAGTACACAAGTTACAAGAAACCTCTTCTGAGCCACCTTCTCTCCCTCCTCCTTAGGTAGTCCTGATCACTCCTTCCTCTGTACTCCAGTCCACCCAGTGGATATTTCTATTAGAGCACTTATTGTACTTAGTTGTAAGAATTTGTTTTCAAATCTCTCTTCTTTAAAGCCATTACGTACTCTTTGAAAATGGGTTTCTGTGTTACTTGACTTTGCACGCTTGGTGCCTAGCACAGCTCCTGGCCTGCAGCAGTCACTCAAAGATGTCACCAGACCAAAGGACAATCTCTGGCTTGGTGAATGATCTCATGGTCTACCTTACTGAGATGAACTCCTCCTCATGTGGGACCCTTCTATCTCTTTCCTCCACTTCTTTTCCAGAGGAAGGTCTGTATGCCTCCTCTCTTTCTTCAATCTTGTTTCAAGGAGGAAATGTCCATGAACCTCTCCAAGGTCCACTGCAACCCCCGTGGCCAGGATCCAGCAGGCTCCCATTTCTCCTGTGCTTCACTCCGTAAGTATTGCGCCTGTCTTCCAGCTTTTGTTTCTTCTTCTACTTTGTCTTTTCTTTCTTGCCTACAAATAGGCTCTTTCTTTCCTATTAAGGTAAAATAAATCTCCTTTCCTAACTTTTCCTTGATCATCCTGTCTACAGAAATTTCCCCCTCCACCTCTATCCCTGTGCCTGCTTGCTCATTTACATAATTACTTTCTTAATTGTAGTTATCACAACATAATTCCTTAATTTTCTGTTAACTCATTTTTTGTCCCCACTAGAATGTAAGTTCCATGAGGGCTGGCACCTATCCCCAATGTCTAGCAAATTGCCTTATGCAGAGACTTTATTTATTCAATTTACCTGTTGGATAAATAAATGCATGAGTGAATAAGCGAATGAATAAATAAATCTATCTATCTTCTATTCAAACCCCCTTGAAATCTGCACTTGTAATGCTCTTTCCAGCCCATCTGGCTTCTAGCTCACTGCTCCACTGAAATTGTTCAGTGTTTCCCAGTGACTCCTTTGTTACCAAACCCGGTGGCCTTGCCATTTCTGTGCTGTTTGATAAACCTTCCTTGAAATTTTCTGTTACTGGTTTCTGAGACAATACAATGACATGGTTCTTCTCTCACACTTCTGATCATTCCTGTCACTTTCACTGACTCCTCTTCTTCCACTCAATTTCTTAATTGTTTTCTGGGAACTTGTCTATTCTAACACTATGCAACTCAGTTACCTCACCTATCCCAGATACTTCAACTGTGATCTCCAAGTGAATGAACTGCAAACCTGCACCTCTATCATTAGCCTCTTTCTGAGCTCCATGTTGGCCTTGTGTATATTTCCAAATGCCAGTAACCCCAAACTCACCACAACTCCAAAACAAATCTACAAACTTCCCTCTTCCTGGGTTCCATATTTCAGCCAATGACAGCATCCTCCTCCCACTCACGTAGACTTACATCCTGACTCTGATCATCTCTCTGGCACTTCCCACTTATCAGTCACCAAGTCCTGTCAATGATTGTACTGCAAGATCTCTGACTTTAATTGCCATCCTTTCTTTTCCATTGGAATTCAGCCTTCATATAATCTCTAAAGCAACCTTCCTGAGATACCAATTCTGAACACCCCAAGCCTCTGTTCAAAAAACCGTGATTGCATAGAAAACTTTTGGAAGGATTGATAAGAATGTACAATTTGAATTTTGTACCATAATCGTGACTTAGTATTATAATTTTATAAGAGTCTAATTTGAAAATACCTTTTATTGCCTGCCAAATTTATAAACTTCTCCACTAAATCATTTTTCCATCCATAATATGATGATCCCAACCTAACTTTCCACCATTAGTTTTCACTTACTCCGTGCTCTAGCCAAATACATTATTTATTATATATGCTCCCTTTTTTTTTTTTTTTTTTGATTCATGGTTAAACTAGTATAGGAGGAAACAGGTAGAATAAAAAGGTGCCTTTTAATGTAATTATCATAAAGCATTGGTCTTCAATGAAGTTTATTTGCACATGTATAGCTCAGAAAATTGAGTTCATAAGGACCCTTATGGAGTCCATTGCACCTTTCACCACCTCCACCAGAACAGGCATGGATATGGCTGAGAGACCCACATACAGTTCACATCACAGGACTCTGTGCAGACAACCCTCAG
Source organism: Mandrillus leucophaeus (assembly GCF_000951045.1). Lineage (NCBI taxonomy): Eukaryota > Metazoa > Chordata > Mammalia > Primates > Cercopithecidae > Mandrillus > Mandrillus leucophaeus. The sequence goes on from NW_012101965.1 coordinate 1,582,855, forward strand.
TACCAGCTCAGAGCTGGGTAGACTCCCTGAGTGGTTAGACCCAGAAGACAGACAACAATCATTGCAGTTCAGTTCACAGGAAGCCATATCCACAGAAAAAGTGGGAGAGTACTACATCAAGGGAGCACCCTGTGGGACAAAAAAATCTGAACAACAGCCTTCAGCCCTAGACCTTCCCTCTGACAGAGCCTACCCAAACAAGAAGGAACCAGAAAACCAACCCTGGTAATATGATAAAACAAGGCTTGTCAACACCCCCCAGAAATCACACTAATTCACCAACAATGGATCCAAACAAAGAAGAAATCCCTAATTTACCTGAAAAAGAACCCAGGAGGCTAGTTATTAAGCTACTCAGGAAGAGACCAGAGAAAGGCAAAGTCCAGTGCAAGGAAATCCAAAAAATGATACAAGAAGTGAAGGGAGAAATATTCAAGGAAATAGACAGCTTAAATAAAAAAACAATGAAAACTTAAGGAAACTTTGGATACACTTTTAGAAATGCAAAATGCTCTGGAAAGTCTCAGCAGTAGAATTGAACAAGTAGAAAGAAAGAATTTCAAAGCTTGAAGACAAGGTCTTCAAATTAACCCAACCCAACAAAGAGAAAGAAAAAAGAATAAGAAAATATGAACAAAGCCTCTAAGAAGTCTGGCATTATGTTAAATGACCAAACATAAGAATAATCAGTGTTCCTGAGGAAGAACACAGTGCTAAAAGCTTGGAAAACATATTTGGGGGAATAATTGAGGAAAACTTCCCCAGCCTTGCTAGAGACCTAGACCTGTAAATACAGGAAGCACAACGAACACCTGGGAAATTCATCACAAAAAGATCTTCACCTAGGCACATTTTCATCAGGTTATCCAAAGTTAAGACGAAGGAAAGAATCTTAGGAGCTACGAAACAGAAGCACTAGGTAACCTATAAAGGAAAACCTATCAGATTAACAGTGCATTTCTCAGCAGAAACTCTACAAGCTAGAAGGGATTGGGACCCTATCTTCAGCCGCCTCAAACAAAACAATTATTAGCCAAGAATTTTGTATCTAGTGAAACTAAGCATTATATATGAAGGAAAGATACAGTCTTTTTCAGACAAACAAATTCTTAGAGAATTCACCATTACCAAGCCACCACTACAAGAACTGCTAAAAGGAGCTCTAAATATTGAAACAAATCCTGGAAACACATCAAAACAGAACCATTTTAAAGTATAAATTGCACAGAACCTATAAAACAAAAACACAAGTTAAAAAGCAAAACTAAAAAACAACAAAGTACACAGGCAACAAAGAGCATGATGAATGTAATGGTACCTCACATTTCAATACTAACATTGAATGCAAGTGGCTTAAATGCTCCACTTAAAAGATACAGAACCGCAGAATGAATGAGAACTCACCAACCAACTATCTGCTTCCTTCAGGAGACTCACCTAACACATAAGTACTCACATAAACTTAAAGTAAAGGGGTGGGAAAAGGCATTTCGTGCAAAAGCGAGCAGGGGTATCTATTCTTATATCAGACAATAAAAACTTTAAGGCAACAATGGTTAAAAGAGAAAAAGAGGGGCATTATAAAGTGGTAAAAGTCATTGTCCAACAGGAAACTATCACAATCCTGAACATATATGCACCTAACACTGGAGATCCCGAATTCATAAAACAATTACTAATAGACTTAAGAAATGAGATAGATAGCAACAAAGTAACACTGGGGACTTCAATACTCCACTGACAGCACTAGACAACTCATTAAGACAGAAAATCAACAAAGAAACACTGGATTTCAACTATACCTCGGAACAAATGGACTTAGCAGATGTATACAGAACATTTCATCCAACAACCACAGAATACACATTGTATTCAACAGTGCATGGAATTTTCTCCAAGATAGACCACATGACAGGCCATAAAATGAGCCTCAATAAATTTTAAAAAATTGAAATTATATCAAACACTCTCTCAGACCACAGTGGAATAAGACTAGAAGTCAACTCCAAAAGGAACTTTCAAAACCATGCAAATACATGGAAAGTGAATAACCTGCTCCTGAATGAACATTGGGTCAAAAATGAAATCAAGATGGAAATTAAAAAATTCTTTTAACTGAATGACAATAATGACACAACCTATCAAAACTCTGGGATACAGCTAAGGTGGTGCTAAGAGGAACATTCATAGCCATAAACACCTACATCAAAGAGTAAGAAAGAGCACAAACAGACAATCTAAGGTCACACCTCAAGGAACTACAGAAACAAGAACAAACCAAATCCAAACCCAGTATAAAAAAGGAAGTAACCAAGATCAGAGCAAAACTAAATGAAATAGAAACAAACAAACAAAAATATATAAAAGATAAATGAAACAAAAACTGGCTCTTTGAAAAGATATGTAATATTGATAGACCATGAGCAAGATTAACCAAGAAAAGAAGAGAGAAAATCCAAATAACCTCACTAAGAAATGAAACAGGAGATATTACAACTGACACCACTGAAATACAAAAGATCATTCAAGGCTACTATGAACACCTTTATGCACATAAGCTAGAAAACCTAAAAGAGATGCATAAATTCCTGGGAAAATACAATCCCTTAGCTTAAGTCAGGAAGCATTAGATATCCTGAACAGACCAATAATAAGCAGTGAGATTGAAATGGTAATTTAAAAATCACCAACAATAAAAAGTCCACGACCAGAAAGATTCATTGCAGAATTCTACCAGACATTCCAGACATTCAAATAACGGGTACCAATCCTTTTGAAATGATTCCACAAGGCAGAGAAAGAAGGAACTCCCCTCAATTAATTCTATGAACCCATATCACCCTAATACCAAAACCAGGAAAGGACACAACCAAAAAAGAAAACTACAGACTGATATCCTTGATGAACATAGATGCTAATAGATGTTAAAATAGATGCTAAAATAGAAATAGATGTGAAAATCCTTAACAAAATACTAGCTAACAGAATCCAACAACGTATCAAAAAGATAATCCACCATGATCAAGTGGGTTTCATACGAAGGATTCAGGGATGGTTTAACACACACAGGTCAATAAATGTGATACACCACATAAACAGAATTCAAAACAAAAATCACATGATCATCTCAGTAGGTGCAGAGAAAGCATTCAACAAAATCCAGCCTCCCTTTATGATTAAAACCCTCAACAAAATCGGCATACATGGGACATATCTTAATGTAATAAAAGCCATCTATGACAAACCCACAGCCAACATAATACTGAATGGGGAAAAGTTGAAAGCATCTTCTCTGAGATCTGGAACAAGAAAAGGATGCTCACTCTCACTACTCTTCTTCAACATAGTACTGGAAGTCCCAGCCAGAACAATCAGACAAGAGAAAGTAATAAAGGGCATCCAAATGGTAAAAAGGAAGTCAAACTGTCTTTGTTTGCTGATGATATGATGATTTACCTTGAAAACCCTAAGGACTCCTCCAGAGAGCTCCTAGAACTGATAAAATAATTCATCAAAGTTTCCAGATAAAAGATTAATGTACACAAATCAGTAGCTCTTCTATACACCAATAGCTACCAAGTGGGGAATCAAATAAAAAACTCAACCCCTTTTACAATAACTGCCAAAAATAAATACTCATGAATATACCTAACAAAGGAGTTGAAAGATCTCTACAAGGAATACTACAAAACACTGCTGAAAGAAATCATAGACAACATCAGCAAATGGAAACACATCCCACGCTCATGGATGAGTAGAATCAATGTTGTGAAAATGACCATAGTGCCAAAATCAATCTACAAATTCAATGCAATCCCCATCAAAATACCACTATTATTCTTCACAGTTAGAAAAAAAGAGTTTTAAAATTCATATGGAACCAAAAAAAAAAAAAGCCCGCATAGCCAAAGCAAGACTAAGCAAAAAGAACAAACCTGAAGGCATCACACTACCTAATCTCAAACTATACTATAAAGCCATAGTCACCAAAATAGTGTGGCACTGGTATAAAAATAGGCACATAGACCAATGGAACAGAATAGAGAACCCAGAAATAAACCCAAATACTTACAGCCAACTGATCTTTGACAAAGCAAACAAAAACATAAAGTGGGGAAAGGACACCCTTTTCAACAAATGGTGCTGGGATAATTGGCTACCCACATGTAGAAGAATGAAACTGGATCCTCATCTCTCACCTTATACAAAAATCAACTTGAGATGGATTAAGAGCTTAAACCTAAGACCTAAAACTGTAAAAATTCTAGAATATAACATTGGAAAAACCCTTCTAGACATTGGCTTAGGCACAGATTTCATGACCAAGAACGTAAAAGCAAATACAATAAAAGCAAAGATAAATAGCTGGGACCTAATTAAAGTAAAGAGCTTTTGCACTGCAAAAGGAGCAATCAGCAGATTAAACAGATAACCCACAGAGTGGGAGAAAATCATCACAATCTATACCTCTGACAAAGGACTAATATCCAGAAATTACAACAGTCAAACAAATCAGCAAGAAAAAACAAACAAACAACCCTATCAAAAAATGGGCTAAGGACATGAACAGACAATTCTCCAAAGAAGAAATACAAATGGCCCAGAAACATATGAAAACATGCTCAACATCACTAATGATCAGGGAAATGCAAATCAAAACCACAATGCGATAGCACCTTACTCCTGCAAGAATGGCCATAATCAAAAAATAAAAAAACAGTAGATGTTGATGTGGATGCAGTGATCAGGGAACACTTCTACACTGCTGGTGGGAATGTAAACTAGTACAACCATTATGGAAAACAGTGTGGAAATTCCTCATGAATAATTTAAGTTCTTAAATAAAATTTAAGAACTAAAAGTAGAACTACCGTTTGATCCAGCAATCCCACTACTGGGTCTCTACCCAGAGGAAAATAAGTCATTATTCAAAAAAAAAAAAATACTTGCACACACATGTTTATGGCAGTACAATTCACAATTGCAAAATCGTGGAACCAACCCAAATGCCCATCAGTCAATGAGTGGAAAAAGAAACTGTGGTATATATGTATAATAGAATACTACTCAACTATAAAAAGGAATGAATTAACAGCATTTGCAGTGACCTGGGTGAGATTAGAGACTATTATTCTAAGTGAAGTAACTCAAGAATGGAAAATCAAATATTATATGTTCTCACTGATATGTGGGAGCTAAGCTATGAGGATGCAAAGACATAAGAATGATACAATGGACTTTGGGGACTTGAGGGGAAGAGTGGGAGGCAGGCGAGGGATAAAATATGGTGCAGTGTTTACTGCTCGGGTAACGGGTGCACCAAAATCTCACAAATCACCACTAAAGAACTTACTCATGTAACTAAATATCCACTGTACCCCAATAACTTATGGAAAAGTAAAACAAAATAATAAAAAATAAAAAATAAAGTGTACCAGAGGTCATCTGCTTCTAGTTTTAAAAAAATTGAGCTCAAAGTACATATCTATAGATGCACCCTGAATTGGAAACATTAATTTGCAACTATTCCATAGCACGACTCAAGTTTCTTAAGATATGCTTAATTCACTGAAATGAGGCCTCGATGCAAGATGTTCTTCAGATGTCTGGAAGGAACCACAGCAATGATGATTTGTGTTTAGCTAATTTGCTATTAGGGTTCCTGTTTCCCAACATCCATAGATTCCAGGGTCCAGGGCCCAGTTCCAGCGTATGGAGGATTTCTGGCAGTCAGTCAACTTACTTTTTCCTGTTCTGGGTGTTGAATTCCCAGGCAAACAGCCAACCATCTGGACTGTGAACCTGATCACTTGCTTTTCTTTTTCTCTTCCCACTCTGCTGTATACATGCTGTACACTTTCAGGATGATGATTTCCCAGTCAACCAGAGGATGACCTAGATCCATATATGCTCATCTCTCCCCCATTCCAGAGACAACCTTCCTCTCCAAATTAGAAAATGAGCTGTGCATGCCACTGTCTGCCACTAGCTCTAAAGTTTGGAGGTCCACATCCCCTAGCTAGAATTCTATCAAAGGGAAAGAGAACTACCCATCCACTAGCATCTGGTTGACATCCTTCCTTTACCAAGCTATGGCTACTAATTCATACCTCAAGGAAGAACATCTGGAATACATAAAAAAAATCTTTTCAAATCATTTTATTGTTTTCCTTCTTATTAGAGAAATTTATTAGAAACCCAATATATTTTTCTAATTACAATACAATTACTCTCTCACTGTACAACTACAATAGTATGGCAATAGAGTGTTGTGTATGAAATAGGCTGTTTGGGGAAATCTAACAAACTTTAATAGTTTTATTTTTACAGGAAACCATATTTCGGTTTTCAAATAGCCAAATGTATGCAAGCTTTTGAAACATAATTACAGATGTTATGATTTAAGCTTTCTAACACACATGTATATATGCACATACTTATGGACAAAGGCTGAATGAAAACATGGAAAAAGGAAAACTGTCAATGTGCAAAGTGTTGACAAAATGTTCTCCTTAATAATGTTATTATATTCATTTATGCAATTAAAAATTACCTTAGCAATAGATAACTGCAAAAAAATTGTCATCTCCTCCCTAAAGGTCACCCTTCTGCATAACTATGATACGCTTTTCTATGTTCTCATAACATCTTATATACAAATCTTAATGTAATAGTCACATTGGAGCATAACGTATAGTTATTTGCTTATGTGTCTATTTTTCCAATTAACTATAATTTATTTAAGGACAGAGATTATCTCTTGTTAGTGTCTGTACACTATACTAGTTCAATAGCACACTGCCATGGAGTAGGTATTTAGCAAATTGTTGAATGAATGAAAAATGAAAGAGTAGGTAAATTTCTTCATGTGGTGTAGTGGAATTAACACATTCACATACTCAGTCGGTTAGGATAAAAATACATAAATATCATCTACAAAACTTGAAAACTTTGGTCAAAGCAAAAAATAATGTTTTTTGAAGTAGAAATTACAAGTAATTTCTAAGTGCATCTGGAGGAAGAGTAAACAAGAGATTTAGGGTTTTGTTCCTTTGGCGTATTCCCTGATTTCAGGCCTCTGATGTTTTCACTTCCTCAAATTTTTGTTTTTGTTTTTGTTTTTGTTTTGTCAGCTTTTCCTGATAAAACTATTTCCTTTCTCCAAGGTTTCAAAGGTTTTGACCTGATCATGTATTACCCGAACCATGAGGACTCTGATGGAAGAGTTATCAATGATGACAACTTTGGTGGAAATGGTCTATAGATTCAGGCAGATATGGCTGCATCACCATCGTATAAGGGAGGAGATAAGACTCCTAGAGGGAAAAAATGTAGGGTAATAGGGTTTGGGACTGAAGAAAGGACCACTGGAAATGTCTATGGTAAAAAGATCTTAATTAAGCAAATGAAATATTATGAACAGAGCAATGTGAATCAGTTAGTTCAGTATTTCCTAAACCTGCTTGATAACAAGTGATCACCAGGAGGTGATCCTCACACCCATATACCCACATCTACCTCTGTGCCTATAGAGCCTGCCTGCCTGCCTTCCTTCCCTCCCTCCCTCCC